>NC_061117.1:223174641-223211542 GCF_002878395.1 Capsicum annuum | reverse complement strand
ATCGGAGTATGTACAATTACACAGAGAAATGAGAATAAAAGGTACAATCTAAAATCACCCCCCGGCAACCTCACCGCGGAGGTTGAACCGCGTGAACATTAATATATAACAGTGCGTCACATATTAATCAGGCTCCACAACCTAACAATTCTCCCCCTTGGAGACTGATTCTGTCATCCAAGAATTACATTCTCAAAAAAATAAAAAATATTCCTCTATCATCAATATGTTTGCCACACCGCAACATCTGTAGACACAACTACAGAAAACCAACTAAGGTTTTGCACAACCTTAGTTTACCAACATCAGCATATTTTGTCAACATGTCTGCTGGATTCTTTTCACCCTCTATCTTTTCCGAACACATATCACCTTCTTTCACTGCCCTGTGAGTGAAATGGTACCGTCTTCTAATGTGCTTCTTCTTCGAATGATAGACCGGGTTCTTCACCAACTGTATGGCACTCTGGCTATATGTGTAAAGAATCTTCTTAAGCTGCTTCTTGCCTAGTTTTTCCAGATAATCTGCCAGCCATATCATCTCCTTTCCAGCTTCAGCTATTGCCACATACATAGCCTCAATAGATGAAAGAGCAACGCACTTCCGAAGCCTGGACATCCAATTCACTACTGTACCACCTACGGTGTAAATGTATCCAAAAGTGCTCATGCTTGAGTCCACATCCCCACCAAGATCAGCATCAACAAAACCTTGCAGAATCACTTCACCATTGCCGAAACAAAGTGAAGTACTAGATGAACCTTTCAGATATCTTAGAAGCCACTTCACAGCTTCCCAATGCTCTTTCCCGGGGTTTACCATGTACCTATAAACAACTCCCACTTCATGTGCTATATCAGGTCTAGTCTAGTCCATAGCATACATCAGACTCCCAACTGCAGAGGCATATGGAACAAGTGCCATGTGCTCCCGCTCCTGAGCTGTCTTTGGTGACTGCTCCTTTGACAATTTTGTGTGATTTACCAATGGAGTAGTCCTGGGTTTAGCATCATTAACTCTGAATCTGGCCAGCACCTTCTCAACGTACTGCTCTTGGGATAGATTCAAAGTGCCAGTAGATCTATCCCAAGAATCTGTTTTACTGCACCTAAATCTTTCATCTCAAACTTAGAAGATAGACTTTGATACGAGTATGACCACGAGGATGGACAAGAATGAGTGCGTATTGAATCTGTCCAAGAAAGTGCACAAGTAAAGTGTGAAAGAGGGCCTAAATGCACTAAAAATAGCCCCTAAGTTACACTTGATGGGCACCTCATCCTTGAGGGGGTATTGTGGTTATTTTGAATTCTATTTTGTAATACACTATATATCGAACCTCTTAGGATTTTTAGTCTTAGATGTTTATTGATATTGAAAGTTGTAAAAAGAACATTTCTCTCTTGTGAGAAAGGCCTATTGCCGAAACATTGTAACTAGGATTTCCAACTTGAGTGTGGAATCATTCGTGTTGGATTCATGCTTGGAACGTTGGGTGCTAGAGGAGGTTGCTTGTGCTCACCGAAGAGATAGGTATTTGTAGTGTGTAGTGTTAAGGGTCCAAGAGTGGAATAGGCTCTTGGGTTCTTAAGATTATACCTTCACTTTGTCTATCAATATATCTTTACATTTCGTGTACTCTTTGTTGTTGTTCTAGTCAAAAACCGTGTGTTGTTGTCTCCATTGTGTTATTGTTCATCTTGTTCTTCATATTGTTATCTTGATACTCTCTTTGTTAGTTTGTGGTGGCTGTTTTGGTGTCAAATACACCATTGTTATCTCGTATTGTTGTTGTTGTAGTGAATCGAGAGTGGTCTCCAAAAAGGTCCTCGGATCCTTAAGATTAGTGGACTCATTTGGAGTGTGTTTTCGTGCTTCCATTGTCTTTCTCATATCAGACTTGCCTTCAGAGAAATTATCTCCTTCATACTGGATCTACAATCAACATATCATCCATATAAAAGAGTAAAAATACATAAGAATCAGTGTATTTCTTGAAGTAGCAACATTGATCCTTTTCACTCCTGCAGAAGCCACTCTTGCTCATAAAGGAGTCAAACTTCTTGTACCACTGTCTAGATGCTTGCTTCTGCCCATACAAGCTCCTGTTGAGCTTGAACACCATGTGTTCCTTGCCTGGAACTACAAACCCCTCTGGCTACTGCATATAGATTTCCTTATCCAAATCTTCATGTAAAAACGCAGTCCTTACATCCATTTGCTCAAGATGCAAATTCTCCGATGCAACAATACTCAATAAAATTTGGATAGTAGTTAATTTCACAATAGGAGAAAATATTTCAGCATAATCAATACCTTTTCTTTGTGAATATCCTTTAACTACTAACTGGGCCTTGAACTTTCTTTTGCCATCTGGTTTTGCCTTGATTCTGAACACCCACTTGTTCAACAAGGCTCTTTTCTCTGCAGGTAACTCAGTCAACATCCACGTGCTATTTTTCTCAAGTGAGCTCATCTCATCATCCATGGCTTTCTCCTATTTGATTGAATCCTCCACCTACAGGGCCTCAACAACAGACTCTGGTTCCCCTTCATCAATCAACAACAGATAATATAATGATGGTGAATACCTATCTGGTGCTCTAATGGTCCTGGATGATCTCCTCTCAACCTTCTCAGGTGTCACTTATTCCGCCTCTGGTTCCTCAACGACAATCTCTGGAGTTTGTTGAGTATCTGCTGTAACATCTTTGGGTGTGCTCTTCGGCAACTCAAGCTCAACTCCCACTTGTTTTGTAGTTTCTGGAACCTTTTGCTCTCTGTCCTTGTACAAGACATTTTCATCAAATGTCACATCACAATGTATTAGGATCTTCTTGTTCATACGATACAACTTTGGTATGTATAAAAAACAAGCCAAAAATAGTCCATAAACAAAGGGAAACCCGAGAGCTCAACAAATACCAAATCTCGGTTCCAATAACATCAAGAAACAAGGTGTAAATGAAACCAAAAGCACTAAAAATAACAAGAGATAAACAACAATAACGAGAGGAACAACACTACAATAACAACAATCCAATGGTTACAAGATTACAAGAATAACAAGAACCAAATGGTTCACTAGACTACACAACTAGTACATGATATGTAAAGATAGAAAGTGAGACATATACTATTACAAGGTTAATAACCCAAAGATGTATTAAATCTAAGGACCCTTAAGACTTACAATAGCAACACCACACTCTTACATGACACAAGAGGGATTCCACCGCTCAAGTACCAACGTTTCCAAGCAATACACAATCACAAGTGAATCCACACTTGTTCATGTCCTAGTTTAGGCCTAGAGACCCTCTCTCTCAAAAGAAGTGTTCTTTCAACAATATCCAACAAAAACTAATGAACTAAAACCCTATATTGTTCTATTTATAGTACTTTACAAATAAAAAGATAAAATGACAAAAAGACCTTTTAATGACCAAGTAGGCAAATAGGCACCCATGGAGTGTTTTTAGGGGCAGTTTGGAGCCCTTTTTAACACTTCAACTCATACACCTCCGAGGTTACATCCAAAATACTCAAAAACATTCATCTTCATAATCGTGCTTGTATCACTGTCATCCCAAAAATTGTACCCGAACATGTCAGAACCATAACCTATAAAGTGGCACTTTATAGCTTTAGCATCAAGCTTATCTCTCTTCTCTGGATCAACATGAACATAAGCAGTGGAACCAAAAGTTCTCAAGTGAGAATACTTGAGCTCTTTTCCTGTCCATACTTCTTAAGGAATCTTGAACCCCAGAGGAACTGATGGTCCCCTGTTGATCAAGTATGCAGCTGTGCTCACATCATTTGCCCAAAAAGTCTTAGGCAGCCCACAGTGTATCCTCATGCTTCTTGCACGCTCATTCAATGTTCTGTTCATCCTTTCAGCAACTCCATTCTACCTTGCCTTCCTAGGAACTGTCCTCATCAATCTGATTCCCTCAGCTACACAAAATTGTTTAAACTCTGACTTGTCATATTCTCCTCTATTATCAGACCTCAGTATTTGATTTTCAAGCCAGTTTGATTTTCAACTTTAGGTTTCCACCTCTTGAAAGTAGCAAACACATCTGACTTATGTTTCACTGCTGAAATCATCAATGAAGGTGACATAGAATCTGGATCCACCAAGTGATGAAATAGGAGATGGTCCCCAAACGTCTGTATGGACCATTTCCAGCCGTAGTTTCTTCGGTTCTCTTGCAGTCTTCGTGAAGCTTACTCGTTTCTGTTTACCCATAACACAACTCTCACAAAGACTCATATCAATAGATTTTAGCCCCTCTAAAGCTCCTTTTGCAGCCAACATCTTCATTCCTTTAGCACTCATGTGTCCAAGTCTGTTGTGCCACAGACATGAACCGGAATCACCCTCAGCAGCAACAGAAGCCATGTTTATACACCCTGCAGTGGTGCTACAAAGTTTCGATTTTGATCTCCCATGTGTATTTTTCTTCACTTTTTGGAAATGATTCAATTTATTTGCTTGCTTAGTAATGAATTAAACACAATATGAATTGCTATACCAACAATTTTGCTTATATTCTTAATTGATCTAATTTATGTTGTTAGTTGGATTTATGTTTTATAATTGATTTAATTTCTGTTCTTTGTTGGATCTATTAATAAGTAATGCGCTTCCTCAATTAAATATATGAAAACGACTCATACATTTAGGTACAATTTTTTTCAACTCATCAATTTTTCCTTTCTAAATCATGCGTTGTTGCTTTTATAATTTATTTTTTTAGGCTACTATTGCAATGGACCCAAAGAAAAGAGGTATTGCATGGCAAACACAATTTTCGGTGGTAAAATATATACGTGCTTACACTAAAATGTATGTTTATGTTTACACTATTATATTAAAGTGTGAAGGATATTTGAAAAGTAATTTGAACTTTTGTACTTCATTACACATCTCCGCCATAAATAAGACTATATAATTCTAAATAATCAAATGTTACATGTGCAAGACACGTGCGGTTAAACTAGTTTAACTAAAATCACTAAAATACTGTACTTCACTTCAGATTATTATTCCATAATGTCATTTAATGAATGGATTATGGAGAAGTAATTAAGGATGTAAACAATGAATTTGAAATAACTTCAGCGTTATCAAAATTAGTCTTACAAAAAGAAATGGTCAACAATGATATAAACTCATTCCTATCTTAATTACTCGCTCCATTTCAAAATAATTATCATGTTTTACTTTTTGAAAGTCAAGTTGACTAATTTTCAAGAGATAAGGCACAAATACCCCTCCCCTCCCAAAAAAAAAGAAAAAAAAAAACTATATTCGAAATCCTAGCGAGACACACCTAAACTTTACAAGGGTCCAATTACCCTCTAAACTCGTATAATTGTATTTTTATACTCGTTTTGTGCTCACGTGGCTGTCAAGTCAAACACAAAATGAACATAAAATATTTTGCTACTTAGCAGCCACGTCAGCACAAAAGGAGTAAAAAATAATAGAAAAATGAGCTTAGGGTGTAGTAGGACCTTGTAAAGTTTAGGTATGTCACTTAAATTTTGGGTATAGTTTGGAAGATACTTGTGCCTTATCCCAATTTTCTAAGCTAAATCATTTTATATTAACACAAAAGTTTAAAATTAAATTTAGATATTCAAAAATTATATGAGAAGTATTATAAATTGCACTTTTTCTCATATCAATATGATGAAAAGTATATCTTAAAACATTGATAAAAATTATATCATCTGACTCTCAAAATGAAAATTGTGACGAGTAAAAAGAAACGGTGAAAAGATTACTATATGCTACTCATAATATCACTCTTGAGTCTTGACAAAGATTTCATAGAAACTTTAAATAAGACCTCCTATTCATATAATTTTATAATAATTGTGGATTATGTATAATATGTTATTAAAAATTATTAAGTCATGTCATTCTTACATCTACTTATGATAGATCATGGTAAATTAGCTTTTAAGTCTCTTCAAGTTTTCAATTAGCAAAATGGTCTACTTCTATTTTTTCATCTATCGGATTGATAATCGATCTGTCCAGGTAAGATGATAATTGATCTGTCAGACTGATAATCGATTTGTCCATATATAGGTCGGATTGATAATCGATCTGTCTATATATCCGTTGGATAGATAATATATCTGTCTCAAAAATGGCTCATTTCCCCCCAAAAAAATTGTAGTTTATTTAATTAAAAAGAAGACTTGAAAAGGCCATTTAACAAAAGATCCCGTGATATGTCTACTTAAGTGTTTTGTTGTTAAATGAAATTTACTCCTTTTAGGGTTCAGTAACTATTTTCTACTCATTGTTTGTTATATTCATACCAAAATTTAATTTTTCACTTTATTCGAAAATTAACGTTTGACCTTTGAAAATTTCAAATGCAACTATTACATTCTTTCAAAAAAGTTTATTCTTTAGAAAATAATGTTTTGTGAAAGATCTTTTATTGAAGTTATGAATTTGTTATTCTATATTAAAATATGTTAAACTGATGCATTACAATACTCACACACACACGGAAGCCATTGAAGCAGAGAAGAGAAGAAAGGAAAGTGGTAAGATATTGTTATTCAAGTGGTAAAAGTGTACAATGAGAGGCATGGTTGCTATTTATAGGCTCACATGTATGTCACATGAGCTTCTAGAACATTCCTAACTAACTCTAACAACTTGGATAACTAATCTAATTAGCAACCACTAACATGGTGCCTCCACTAACTTCACTAACTAAGTTGGCTAATCAACATTTTATCAATGTAACAGTAAGAACCAAAAAAACAGTAAAATATGAGCTAATGAGCTAACTCAAAAAAGTGATCAATAACTAATACATTTTAACACTCTCTCTCAAGCTGAAGGGTGCAAAATGTTTAGCACACCAAGCTTGCTCATGAGGTGTACGTGTTGATCTTGAGTCAAACTTTTGGTAAGGATGTCAGCAACTTGGTGATTGGTTGGAATATGCACAGGCTGAACCAATCTCTCCTTGATCTTGTCTCTAATGAACTGACAGTTAACTTCAATGTGCTTTGTTATTTCATGAAAAATGGGGTTGGCTGCTAACTGTATTGCAGACTTGCTGTCACTGAACACTGTGATAGGTTTACTAATAGATACACTTAGTTCTGAAAATAGGCCTTCCAGCCATGTAATTTCTGATAAAGCTCAAAACCATGCTTCTATATTCAGCTTCTGCTGAACTTCTGGATACTGTGTGCTGTTTTTTAGACTTCCAAGATATCAGAGAACCACCAAAATATACTGCATAACCTTTAATAGATCTCCTTGTATTTGGGCATGCAACCTAATCTGAATCACACCAACACACATGCTTAGTTGTAGGTTGAGCCTTAAGCAAAACATCTTGTCCCACAGTGCCTTTCAAGTATCTCACAACCTTGTTTAAAGCTTCCAAATGAGACTTCTTAGGTTTCTGCATAAACTGGCTTAAAGTTTGTACTGCATAGTTGATGTTTGGTCTTGTAATAGTTGCATACCTTAGCTTCCCAACCAACCTTTGATAGGATGTAACATCTTGAAGAATAGCATCTTCTGTAACTCCCACTGCATTGTCTAGTTCTACTGATGTTAGCCTGGCATTGGTTTCCATTGGAGTAAGGGATGGTTTTGCACCAGCAAGTCTTGTGTCAGCAATGAGATCAAAATGTACTTCTTTTGGTTTAATATAACTCCTTTTGTAGATATCAACACTTCAATGCCTAGAAAATACTTTAGTTCTCCAAGATCTTTGAGTTTGAACTGCTGATGTAGTATTCCCTTTGCCTCATTTATCATGGCATCATTGTTTCCTGTCATTTATCATGGCATCATTGTTTCCTGTGACAAGAAGATCATCTACATATACCAATATCACCACCATTCCTTCTGATCTCTTCAAGGTGAAAAGAGAGTAATCATATGTGCTTTGAGAGAAACCATCCTTAAGTAGTGCAGCAGTAAGCTTAATGTTCCACTGCCTGGAAGCTTGTTTAAGTCCATATAAGGACTTCACTAATCTACAAACCTTGTGTGTCCCTTCTTTTTTGAATCCATCTGGTAATTCCATATACACTTCCTCATCTAAGTCACCTTTCAAAAAAGCATTGTAGACATCCATCTGGTACATGCACCAGCCTTTTGAAACTGCCAGAGAAATAACACTTCTTTCAGTAACCATCTTTGCTATTGGTGAGAAAGTATCATGATAGTCCAACCCTTCTAGCTAACTGTACCTTTTAGCTACTAGTTTGGCTTTGAATCTTTCAACCTCTCCATTGGACTTATACTTGATCTTGTATACCCATCTTGACCCTATGATATTTTCGTCTTGTGGCAAGTCAACGACCTCCCAAGTATGATTATCTTTAAGTGCCTTCACCTCTGCTTTCATAGCTTCAATCCACCTTTCATCCGTGTTGACACCTAATTTTTGCCCTCCGTAATTCAATTTAATTTCGAGTTTCTTCAATTTTAAAATAAAATCACAACAATTATTTTGTTCAAATAAATGCTAGTTTAAATTACTTATTCAATTCAATTTTATCATTTAATTAATGATTATACATTCTTCGCATTTTTATATACGAGAGTGTATAAATTTTGTTATCTAAATGAACGTTTTCATTAAAATTAGATTTTTATTGATTAAACTTGAAAATTAATTCAAATGGATAAAATCTTGATTTTAAATATGTTTTGCTCTCAAAATATTTTATCTGGATGAATATTTGTTGGATTTTTGTCAAATTAAGAAACTCGAGGTTGATTTGTTACTTGATTCGTGCCATATTGCGATTCAATTTAGCGAACGAATTAAATATGACCTCAATTGAAATCAAATTGGCCAATAGATATTCAATTTGGTTGTAATTTAAATAAGCCGTTTAAATTGTAATTCAATCTTAATCCCAAAAGTTATCATTTTTTAATTGGGATTATTTTAATCCGATTAAATTTAATTAGAGTTATTTTTTTATCCAATTAAATTTAATTATGATTATTCTAATCTAATTAAATTTAATTAGGGTTATTTAATAATCCAATTAGATTTAATTGGGGTTATTAAATAACCCCAATTGTTAACCCATGTACCAGCAGCCCACAACAATTTCAACCCAACACCCAAAGCTGTCCAACCCAGCCCATTTCTCCCTTCTTCTTCAATAGCACTAACAACAGCTAAGCACCGATACTCTATCAATAACAAAACAACAATAACGCATCCAGTGACCCACTCGACTCGAATCCGTCAACCCAATACGTGAACAACTTCAATCCCGACCCGACCCGACCTTTCTCCATGCGTGTCTCACATGGATTCGTACGAAGAAAGCTCGAGAAGTTTCTAGAATCGGATGAGCTATCCCCCCAACGGTTCAATTCCGCGATTTTTGGGTGTAGTTGTACGATTTCGTACATATTTGGACGAATCTCATTGGTTCTTCTGGTTAATTTGTTTTTTTTCCAAATCTTATTGGTCCACAATTTTCATTTTTCTTCAAAGAATCCAAAAATGGATGTGACATGGATAAAAACCGAAGAGGGGGAGGTTTGGAATTTCAAATTTCAAAATTTCCTATTATGGGAAATTCCTTATTTACCCCCGTAGATAAACCCTAGCTGACTCTCTATAAAAGGGGAGTTTTAGAAGCAAGGAAGGGGATTCCGGTTCAAGAGGAGAGAGGTTGGAAATTCAGGGTTGAAGATTCTTGGGTTGGGAAACTTTTGGGTCCAAAAAGGATTAGAAATTCCGAACTTGAAAACCTAGGTAGAAAAATTCTTTTAGGGCGGCAAAACTTTTCTTTGAGAGGGGAAAACAAGAAAGAAAAAGGGGAAAACAGTCATCTAGTTGAGTGTTCACAACGGTATTGAGCTTTCCGGTGGTGGTGGAAGTCCGAAGTTAGCTCATAGTACTGTTTTGCTGCTCTGAAATAGGTAACACTTCACTACGTTTAGTTTTTAAATTGTTTCTGCCTGTTTCTGCTTCATCTTGTCGTTCTATGGTGATAAATAATATCTTGCTGTGCTGGGATGTTCGCTGTTAGAGGCCTCGAAAGCCATAGGTTATGATGGATGTTGGCTGTTTGCTTTTATGATTTTCTTATACCCTCATTTCCCGTGTCTGTAAGCCGCTGTAGCTAAAGAGAAAATACATTCTTTCTACGTGTTCAAACTAGTTTTCCTTTTTAGTATGGTTATGGTTAGAATATAGGGTATTAAAACATTTTCCTCATCTTACCTTCAAAGTGCAAATAATGGTTTGACTATGAAGTTGGTTTTGGTTGAGTCCAGGATCATAATTTATTTGATTATTGATGTTAAAATTTATGCTTTGATGAACTTTGCACCAGTCTGCTTGAAATTTGCCCTATTTGTTGTTATTTGACTATCTCTAGAGATGCCATTGTTCATGTTCTGTTGGTATTTTACTGTTTGAAATAGTTACTTTAGGATAATGTAAATCTTATATCCTTTTAGGTGATATTTTGCGAAAGACGTTTCGAGTTCTATGCATATTTAATATTGCTTGTTTCTTGTTGTTTTCTTGGTTGAAAGAGGACTCTTCACTTTGTTTTTCCTTAACTCATAATGTCAAAAGAAAACACTGGAATTTATCTTTCAAATGAATGATAAATCAATACTCGAAGATGTCCATCTCTAGCATTTTCCCTAGCTCCATTTGGTTTTTCATGGCTTGTTATGATTGACGTCAAAAATTTGAATTTTTTTTGTTGCTTAGTCAAGCATGTTTTAAAGAAATATTTTGCTTGTTGTAGTATAGACGGACCAAAAGAGGTCTTATTGGAGCGATATTTTGAAAAAAAAAATCAATTCTTTCTCTATTTTCATGGCTCTTCGAAACTGCATTTTAGTTTGCTGAACCAAGATATAAAAGCCGCTCTTAATTCATGAGGATGGGTTGGTCAAGTGTCAAATTCTTACTTTTTTTTTTTAGTCTTTAATGTCTGCAAGTATCATGTGATGAAGATGCCCCTATTTTTCTCTTGATAAAAATAATACAGGATCTTGGTTATCCATAAAGTTGACTTTTTCATCATTGGTTAGCGTCCTTTTTTATGTCCCAACTAAAGGCAGTGCATTGATTTACCTTGCATATTCGTTGAAAATCTGGTTTAATTCTTTGTTCTGAAAATTTTGGTGATTATATCGGTACCATACGCGATCGAAAGTAGTTGAGACTTGGTTATTTAAGCTTCCTAACACTCTTTTGAAATAATGTAGAGATTATAGAATGTGGATTTATTTGTCCGAGTGTATTGATTAACACATTCGTTAACTAATTAACTCGCTTGTAAGCCATATACTTTTATAATCTTGAGGCTCATGTATTTATGTTTTTTATAGTTCACATGTCTATATGTAGCAAGTGAATTGCTATTTTCTCCCGCCTAAGGCGTTGTGCCTTTTATTGCATAATTTATCTATTATTGTAAATACTCTTGAGAACGTATACTAATTCACTCATCTTTTTCTTTGCATGAACCCGCCTCGGAGTCCGAAGGGACTCTTTCCCCTTTGCATGTCTTAAACGGGCCAATGAGTTGGAGGGAACATCATCTAGTATGCTATTTGGAACATTGGAAAAAGTCATATTCTCATCTAAAGACATAGGAATCTGGTGACAAGACTCTGGTATAACAGGTGAGAATCTACATGATCATCCATGTCTGCATCTGCACATTCATTCTCATTTATTGTAAGAAAGTCAGAAGACAACTCTGAAGTGGTCTTGTCTGCAAAGGGAACAAGTGTTCTTGAAACACAACGTCTTTTGTAACAAATAGTTTGTTAGTAAGCAATTCCATTAACAAATAACCTTTCTGAGAAGTAGAATATCCCATAAGTACTGCAGGTTTGGCTCTTTCAATAAACTTATCTCCTCTGGGTAGTACTGAGGCATAACACTTACAGCCAATAACTCTAAGATGTGTCAGTGAGGGAATTTTACAGAATAGCACCTCATAAGGACTCTTACCTCCAATAGAAGAAGAAGGTAACATGTTCATAAGATAAACCACAGCCTTGGCATTCAATCCCCAAAACTTGATAGGCATCTGAGACTGAAGCCTGATAGCTCTAGCAATATTTAGTATTTGCCTATGCTTTCTTTCAACAATCCCATTCTTATGTGGTGTGTAGGGGTAGTTACTTTGATGCAATACACCCAAGGATTGAAATAACTCTCTATATTGTGAGTTTATAAATTCTGTTCCATTATCTGATCTGAGAACTTTTATTTGAGCACCAAATTGATTTCTTATCAAATTCAAAATGTTTTTAATAGCCACAATACATTCAGATTTCAACTGTAACAAGTGAAGCCAAGTGTACCTACTATGATTATCTACTACAGTCAGAAAGTAGTGTTTCTTATCAAAAGTAGGGACTTTGTAAGGCCCCCAAAGATCCATATGTACTACATCAAAAGGCTTCACAACTTTAGAATTATTAACAGGAAATGGTATTCTAGTTCGTTTAGCTAGCGGACAGACATGGCATTTGTAGACACCTAATTTCGTCCCTCCTCGATATCATTTTACTCATTTTTTACTTTATCCTACCGTGTACCCTCACCCATGTAATTTACCCCACAAATATACAAAAATAACAAAAATTCAGTAAATCCCTAACCTTATCCTAACAAACTTTATCCTATACCCTATCCCACTACCTCACCACCCCCTACCCCTACCTTTAACCCCCCCTCCCACGTTTTTTTCCAAAAAAAAAAGAAAAGAAGAAGACAAAACAAAATAGGGGGTGGGGGATTATGATCATCTTCAACAGAGAACTCTCCATGTTCACACTCTCAAGCACACACAACCATTTTTATACACACTCACTTGACATGGTGAAGGACTCTCCATACACTTGACAGTAAAGAGGAGGGGTTTATTTTCTTCTTCGAAGCAATAGAGAGAGAGTAACCAAGAGAAAAATAGTGGGACTGAGGCAAAACGGGAGAGATCATCGCACATAGAGGAATGGATTAGCGATTTGGGCGTGAGAGAGAGGGAGAAAACGCAAGAGAGAAAGAGAAAAGGTGGTTCGTCATCTGTCATTGTTACGACGGTCGATCCACTACCGATTGTGAGTCCAAAACGGCGTCCTTCACTGAAAAGGGACACCCATCACCGATCTCGATCGAAATCAACTTAAATCATCTGAAAAACCATCGTAAATCAGTGGTTAAACATCCCACCACTGCCAAAAATCAATAGCCGAGCCTACCAGAGTTTTGATCAAGTTGGCGAGTTCGTAGTTGAGGTTCGAATTGAAGTTCTTGACACAGGCTGCACCGGATTTTGATTGAAATAATACATTGATTTTGAAAGCTTCTTCTAAGGTCCAATTTTTCAACTTCTTCTTTTCATTTTACTCAATTTGGTATGTTGATGTTGTGATTTGAATGTTTCGTGATGATTGATGCTATAATTTTGATCGCATGTCTGAACATCTATGATTGTCGTGGCTTTGATTGGTTGTTTCTATATTGAAGTTGATTGTTTGATCGAAAATGAGATTTGAGGGGCGGGAATTAAAAACATTGATAAAAGTGAATATTTGTTTATGTTGATTCATTGATAGTCGCTTGATTTGGGATAAGCATCGACTTTGTTAAATTCGATAGTCTCGTGTGATAGGTCTATTCAGATAGGCAAATGTAGATTCGGGTAGGAAAATTTAGAACTTATGTTTGGTTGAATGTTTGAATGTGTGTGGGAATGTTTCTTTTTAGTTTATCATATTTTATTCAAGTGTATTTATTTGGTCAGGGAATGCCCCGAGGCATCGGGTAAAGTATTGGAGCTTAGTTTAGGTCTAATTTAGAATAGGTTTTATATTTTTTGCATTTTTCTATTTCAGACTGTATAATTGGACTGGACACTAAATTTTGAATTGTTTTGTTTTGTTTGCTTGATTGATTGTTTTGCGTGCTTTGAGTGGTTTATACCTTCGTAGTGTCAAATTAGTCGATATTCTCCACCAAGATACCGTGGTCAAAGCACGGGATCGAGGGGTGCCTAACACCTTCCCCTCAGTCAACAAAATTCCTTACTTGGAATCTCTATTTGTAAACTAGTTTTAAAAAAGTCAAAACAGTTTTAAAAAGGATTTTTCAAAGGTGACTTGGTACACTGGATTATGCCAAGTGGCGACTCTGAATAAAAAATGTAAATAGTCCTTTTTCAATTTTTTTTTAATATTTTGTCACTTTAATAATAAAAACCCTTTCAAACTAAAAATCAAATCTTTTGGGAGTTAAAAAGGGGGTGTGACAGCTCTGGCGACTCTGCTGGGGATTTTTCAGAATTCGAGCTTATTTTGGAGTTGTATCGGCTTAGTTTGTCACTATAGGTTTATAGACATTTTATTTGTGTTGTTTTGTGTTATTGTTTATCATTGTTGAGTGCCTACGTGCTCTTTGTTTATAGTTTTTACTTTATGTGTTACCGCTTTATATCTGGCATCATGTGTATAACCCGAGTCTTTCTTTCTGCAACAAGTCCGTAGTACACGTGTGTACACGACCTATAGTTGATTCACCCTTGTTTTAGGAGGGGGAGCCGTTGGGTTGTATGGAGTAGGTGGACAACCAAAGCAATCCACTATCGACCATACGCTCCCTTGAACAGCTGTTTTGGTGGACCGCATTGTAGGTTGGCCTTTTGGTCATGCTTAACTGCATCATATTGAGACCTAGCAGGACCCACGTGGCCCTTTTAGGAGACTCACCTCTAAAGTATCCCTACATGCTAAATGTTGCATCTTTGAGGGTAATGTGGTCATTTGACGGACTGATTTGAGGAAAGCATGTGTTAGAAGTAAAGGGCGTAGGCAAGAACTATTGAAAAAAATAGAAGAACAAGTGAGTCGAAAAGAAAAAAAAGAGTTTCGTAGTTTTTAGAGTTTTTTATGGCTTTTGTTTTTCACAATTCAAAAATTCAAAAAGTTTTTTTTTTAATCTTTCGCACTCATTTTTTCAAAAACATCAAAAAGATTTTCTTTTGTCTCGTTTGGCATGCATTCACAATTCAAAAACTTCAAAAAAACATTTCATTCATATGAGTTTTTATAAAAGAAAAATGCAAAAAAAGATGTTAGAAATTTTTTACATTTCGTATAACGAAAATACCAAAAAGATTTTTCTTTCATAGTTGTTGATGTCATTTTTGTATGAAGTGTCAAATTAAAAACCCAAAAAGATTTTATTTTCATCGTGCAGTCTTGTCTCTCAAGTCAAGGTTTTGTTTGTTCTATAATTCTTAATTGTCCAATCTGGGCGAACTACGCACCCCTGATTCTCCTCTTTCGTGATGTGAGATACGTAGGCAGCCTATTGTTGGTTCGGCGATCGTATTTAAAAAAAATTCAAAAAGATTTTCTTCACTCTTCACTTAGAGTAGGTGTTTCATATACATCTCTAAAAGAAAACTACAAAAGATTTTTCTTTAATAGGTTCAAGTTTCATTTTCATATGAAATTTAAAACTGAAAACCCAAAAAGATTTTCTTTGGTAATCATAGATTTCACTTTGTATAGGGATGTTAAAGATGAAAAATTCAAAAACATTTTCGTCAATTCTTTTGACAAATTGTTATTTTCTTTTCTTCTTAAAGTTTCGAGAAAAATAAAAAATAAAGAAAAAAAACAAAGAGTTCAATTGGCCATTTTGGCACGACTTCACGAACTACGTACACCTGATTCTCCTCTCTCGGGAGTGAGATACATAGGCGCCCTTCTTGGGTTCGGTAATCTTTTAAAAAAAAAGAGAGGTTTTGATAAAATGTTGAACTCTAACATATTTGTTGCCTCTTGTTCAGTTAGTTTAAGGTGGTTGGTTTGTGGCTTCCTGGATGGTCCTCCATATCACACCAAATCCAAGGAAGGTTTAGTTGTGTCCAACAAGGATATAGAGAGTGACACCATGGATGAAACAAAGAGTCAGGAAATTATAATTTTAAAGGAAGAAAATTTGAGACTGAGACAACAAATGATGGAAATATACAAAGCTTGGGCCAGTGGGCTACCTCTACCTCCGTTCCCCACTTTTGACCCTATAAATGGCTTGAGTCTTCCACCAAAATTGCGAAGTCAGTTTTCTACTGTTATTAATGCACCACAGCATGCCTCAGAATCTATTCCACATCAAATTCACCTCAATACTTCCACCACTCTTTCTTTAGCTCCTCAGTATAAGTCTATCACATTCACAGCACCACATACCGTCTGTGCTTTTGTTGCTCAACCTTCTACTAAGACTTCCACTTTGGCTATCAATCCAATGATTGTGCTTCCCCATTCCATTAGTGAATCCACATTTAATACTCTTGATGATCATTGTTATACTCTTGATCCTACCGTTAAATTAAGTAGACCGCTAAAATTTCTTACTAAGAAACTTAGCATGCTAGAAGAGCTAGAGAAAGTGGTTGGGAAAGTTAAGAGTGTAGAAAATGATATGAAAAATTTCCCTGGACTTATGGGCTATGAAGATGTTTCATATAAAAACTGGGGTATGTCTTCAAGTGTTAACCTTCCTCCCAGCTTTGAGACATCAAAATTTAGGGAGCCTGATGGATAGAAGGATTCTGTGAAACATTTGGGGTGACATTACAATCAACCAAGGGAAACTGAAGGAAAGAACAAGGAAAATACACCCATTGTCATGTCAGGGCCAAAGCAGAGTTTGAGAGGTCCAACCCACCAATACTGTTAGCCTCAACCCCAAGGTTACATATTAGATCCACATAACCACTTGCAACAAGGTTTATTTCCCCAACATCCAAGAAATCCCATTTCACTTCCTCAATATCCTTTGAACAATACACAATTGTATGCTCATCCATATTCTGATACACAATGGCATGCACCTGTCCCTCAACATCGTCCTCGACCCCAACAAATTTACCAAGGGGCCTCTAAATCCAAGTTTCATCCAAGGCCAGAGTTCGCAAAAAAAAGGAGGGAAAAAGATAATTTCACTCCTATTGGGGAATCCTATGCCAGTTTATTCTAGAGACTGGTATAGCAGGGCATGATCACTTTTTTCCTTGGGTATACTCTTGACCCACATTCAAGAAGTTTTGATCCTAATGTACGATGTGCATATCATTCTGATATTCAGGGTCACAGTATTGAAGATTGTGGTGCTTTGGAAAGAGAAATTAAAAAGATGATTCAAGACAAATCAATTATGGTGCAGAACATTGACAGTGAAGAAAGCTCTAGTCATGCTGATATGCAAACCAGTGGCTAAGATGTCAGGCTGAGCAATTAAGAAGTCACCCCTCTCTACTAGGAAGAGGTCTGGTAGTTTATTTTATTTTATTTTCTGTTATCCGAATTATTTCAGGGTTGTAGTTCGGGATCTATCTTGTTTTGTCCCTTTATTGTTATGTTCAAACCCTTCTATCTTTCATTTTTATTGAATGAAGTGTCCCCCTTTTCTTTGTATTTTAAATATGTGTTGTTTGTTTGTTTTCTTTAAATAGTACATTTTATGTTGACTCTAGTGACATGACATGCTAGTGAAATTTACAGCTAGATCTTAAAATATAGTTTAAGCATGAACATTGAATCAGAGGGTTAAAGTTAGAAAAAAAGAGCATCTGAGAAAATAGATAGAGTACTGGGGCATTTGGTGATCAAGTTGAAGCCTTCTTTGAAAATTAAGGATATTATTTTGAGAATTGTCAGAATAACTTGGTCATCAATTGAAAGACATGTCTCAATTAGGTCAAGTAGTGAATGTGTGATCCTATGTCAAAAGGAGCAGGAAGAAAATTAGCTCCACGAAGTCATGAGTCCTTCAGTATGAGGAATGTACAACAAAGTGGAGTTGTATGCTGGGAAAGTGTAGAAAAAGAGGTGGTACACATGCTCCGGGAAAGTTAGTGTTGTAAAACATTTCATAAGTGATCTTGATCGTGCACTTTTGTATTGCATGCTATGTACTAGCATTTTTAAGAATTGATATGATGAAGGCATTTCATTCTGCTATCCAAACATTGTGTCATCCTTTGTTTACCCCATTTGGGCCTTAGTGTTATTTTCTTTCATACCCCTCTTTTGGAATCAAGATAGAGTCAACAAAATTCAAAAAAAAATGTGTCAAAAAAGAAAGAAAAGATGAGTGTCAAGAAAAATAAAGTCAGAAAAGTCCCAAAGAGAAAAAGAGTCAACAAAAAAAAAAAAGAATCAAGTGAAAGAACAAGCTACTAGAACTACGCGTGACCTGATTCTCCTCTTTCGAGGGTGAGATATGTAGGATGCCCTACTCAGGGATCGGTCCAACCAAATAAAAAGTTTAGAATTGCCCAGTCAAAAGAAACTGGGGCATGAGTTAATCCTCATTGTTTGAGTCAATTCCAAAAGTTGTAAGTCCTACCCCACTTTGAGTGTTGTTTGGGCCTCATGTCATTTTTTTCTAACCTTATCCAAAAGCCAAGTTATAACCAAAGAAAATTCTTTATATTAATCTTTGATAATGTTAAGGCTAAGCATGCAATGGATATGATGATGCATTTTGGGGTACTACTTGTCTTCCCCAGCATAAGAAATCAGGAAAGAAATAAAAATGAGAGTCTTATTGGTGAAAACCCCCATGGGCACCATAAGATGATGGTGATTTGAGAGAGATAAAATGAGAGTCTTATCAGTGAAAACCCTCACGGGCACTGTAAGACGACTGTGAGTTGAGCGAAATGAAAATAAGAGAATCTTATTGGTGAAAATCCCTCTCGGATACCATAAGGCTATGGTGAGGTGACAAAAAGAAATGAGAGAAGCTTGTCGGCAAAAAACCTTCAAGGCGCCACTAGCCAAATGGTGTCTTAAATGTAGTTGACCTAAGAAAGCAACTCAGTTTCAAGGCCATTAACTCAAAAACAATGGGTAGAAAGTTTGGATGAAAATATTAAGCTGCTTAATCCAAAATGCATGGCATAACCATTAGTGTTGACTGTCATTTTTAGATGAATTTTTTGTTTCTTTGTTTCAAAAGGGGATATTCATTATCTTTTCTTTCTTCTCTTTATTTTTATTTTATCTTTCTTGAGTCAGTTATCCAAACAAAAATTGTCATTCTTTTTTTTTCGTTTCTTGTTTTTGAGTCAAGTCTATGTCAAAACAAGTGAGAAAAGATTTCAAAACTGGCTACCAGCTTCTTCAATTGTACAAAGCAAGGCAGAAAGGCCAACGCATGAAAGAGACGTGATTGTGAGCCAAAATGAGACAAACAGAAAGTTTTGTCAACAAATAAGTTTGGGAACTCATGAAATACCAAGGTTCCAAGGGGTCAATTTGAGGAGCATGACAAAGCAAAGATACTGTATTTGTTTCAAAATCACTCTTAATAATCTGAGTTTGGGTCAATGATGCATCAAGTCAATGATGCATGCTAACGGTTGGAAGCAACGTTAAATGTGATGATGGCAAGAGCGTTTACCACGAAAGCCAAAGCCACAAACCAGCCACCATGTTTTTAAACTCACAACCTTTCTTTGCATGAAACAGGAACACATGTTATCTTCAAATCAAGGATTTCAAAGCCTAAACATCAAGGCCCGTAATTTCTCACTTTTACAAATGCAGGAAGCAATGTTGCTGCATAGGTTAGATAATTAAATCATGGTAAAAATTCATCATCTTATATCCCTCGGAGACACACTTTCATGTCCAGGGATTTCAGTTTTCATATGCTGGGTGATATATTTCTTAAATTGAACCTTCACTCCTAGAAGATGTACCTTTTAGTCGAGTCATTCCCTTTGACCCCTAGAAGACGTACCTTTTAGTCGATTCATTCCCTTTGATTCCTATAGGACGTACCTTTTAGTCAAGTCATTCTCTTTGATTCCTATAGACGTACCTTTTAGTTGAGTCATCTCCTTTGATTCCTATAAGATGTACCTTTTAGTTGAGTCATTCCCTTTGATTCCTATAATACGTACCTTTTAGTCGAGTCATTCCCTTGATGCGTACCTTTTAGTCGAGTCATTTCCTTAGATTCCTATAAGACATACCTTTTAGTCGAGTTATCTCCCTTTGATTCCTATAAGACGTACCTTTTAGTTGAGTCATCCCCTTTGATTCCTATAAAACGTACCTTTTAGTCAAGTCATCCCCCTTGATTCCTAGAAGGCGTACTTTTTAGTCGAGTCATCCTCCTTGATTCCTATAAGACGTAGCTTTTAGTTGAGTCATCTCCCTTGATTCCTATAAGGCGTACCTTTTAGTTGAGTCATTCCCTTTGATTACTATAAGGCGTAACTTTTAGTAGAGTCATTCCCTTTGACCCCTAGAAGATGTACCTTTTAGTCGAGTCGTTCCCTTTGATTCCTATAAGACGTACCTTTTAGTCGAGTCATTCCCTTTGGCCCCTAGAAGACGTACCTTTTAGTCGAGTCATTCCCCTTTGATTCCTATAAGACGAACCTTTTAGTCGAGTCATCACCCTTGATTCCTATTATACGTACCTTTTAGTTGAGTTATCACCCTTGATTCCTATAAGACGTACCTTTTAGTCGAGTCATCACTGTTGATTCCTATTAGATGAACCTTTTAGTCGAATCATCCCTTGATTCCTATAAGACGTACCTTTAGTCGAGTCATTCTCCTTGATTCCCATAATTATGTGACTTGCACAAAAGCCCTTTGATGATAAACTGGGGCAACATTTAGTTCTTGTGTTTGGAACTTTACTTTTCTAGCAAATGAAATTTCTTTATAATAATCTTTGTTTGGGATAATTTTCTTTTTAGTTTTGATGTAATTTCAGGAGCCCACCTGAAGAGCAGGACGAAAAAAATGAAAAGTCAAGCAACATGGTGAAGAATTTAAAAGTCAAGCAACATGGTGAAAAGTTGAAAGTTAACAGATTGATGAAATAGCAAGTCAGGAGCCCGCCCGAAGAACAGGGTGACGAAATTGCAAGTCAGGAGCCCGCCTGAAGAACAGGGTGATGGAGTTGCAAGACAGGAACCCTCCTGAAGAACAGGGTAATGAAATGGCAAGTCAGGAGACCGCCCGAAACACAGAGAAAATAAATGGAAAGTTAAGCAACAAGTTAAAGCAATTGAAGACTAAGCAACAAGTGATGAAATTGCAAGTCAGGAGCCCGCCTGAAGAATAGGGTGATGAAACTTAAGTCAGGAGTCCAACAGAAGCTGTATAGATAGGATTTTGTAATTTCATTTATGTTTTAACTTATAATTTTTATTTTGATATAATGACAGAGCCGCAAAATGGAACCTCGATGGAACCTCACTCGGCTCTCCAACTCGGTATAGTCCATTTCCTTCCAATCCTTTAAGACACCATTACTTGATTCCTCCTTAACTTGGGTGGCTAGGATGGCTTAAGTCAAAACTCGGTTCTTTTTCTTCTTTCAGTTTCTTCCTTTGAATAATGATCGAGACAAAATTCTGTCTTGTTGTCTACTCCTTTGTTTGTAAACACTTTGTGTTTACATTCAAAGGGAGCATGATGTAGACTCCTAATTTCGTCCCTCCCCGATTTCGTTTTTACCCATTTTTTACTTTATCCTACCGTGTATCCTCACCCATGTAATTATACCCCACAAAAATACAAAAATAACAAAAATTCAATAAATCCCTAACCTTATCCTAATAAAATTTATCCTATACCCTATCCCACTACCTTACCACCCCTTACCCCTACCTTTAACCCCCCTCCCATGTTTCTTTCCAAAAAAAAAAGAAAAGAAGACAAAACAAAATAGGGGGGGGGGATTATGATCATCTTCAACAGAGAACTCTCCATGTTCACTCTCTCAAGCATACACAACCATTTTTATACACACTCACTGGAAACCATGGTGAAGGATTCCCCACACACTTCACAGTAAAGAGGAGGGGGTTTCTTTTCTTCTTCGAAGCAATAGAGAGTGATTAACAAAGAGAAAGAGAGAGTAACTAAGAGAAAAACTGTGGGACTATGGCGAAATAGGAGAGATCATCGCACATAGAGGAAAGGATTATCGATTTGGGTGTGAGAGAGATGGAGAAAATGTAAGAGAGAGAGAAAAGGTGGTTCGCCATCTGTCACTATTGTGACGGTCGATCCACCACCGATTGTGAGTCCAAAATGACATCCTTCACCGAAAAGGGACACCCATCACCGATCTCGGTCGAAATCAGCTCAAATCGTCTAAAAAACCATCATAAATTAGTGGTTAAACAACCCACCACTGCCAAAAATCAATAGCCGAGCCTACCAGAGTTTTGATCAAGTTAGCCAGTTCATAGTTGAGGTTTGAATTGAAGTTCTCGATGCGGACTGCACCGGATTTTGATTGAAATAATACATTGATTTTGCAAGCATCTTCTAAGGTCCAATTTTTCAACTCCTTTTAATTTTACTCAATTTGATATGTTTTATTTTGTGATTTGAATGTTTCGTGATGATTGATGCTATAATTTTGATCGCATGTCTGAACATCTATGATTGTCGTGGCTTTGATTGGTTGTTTCTATATTGAAGTTGATTGTTTGATCAAAAATGAGATTTGAGGGGCGGGAATTAAAAACATTGATAAAAGTGAATATTAGTTTATGTTGATTCATTGATAGTTGCTTGATTCGGGATAAGCATCGACTTTGTTTAATTTGATAGTCTCTTGTGATAGGTCGATTTGGATAGGTAAATGTAGATTCGGGTAGGAATATTTAGAACTTATGTTTGGTTGAATGTTTGAATGTGTGTGGGAATGTTTCATTCTAGTTTATCATATTTTATTCAAGTGTATTCATTTGGCCGGGGAATGCCCCGAGGTTTCATGTATTTATTCACTGGGGAATGCCCCGACGTATTATGTCCTCGAAGGAAGTTCGTTATCAAGTCCCGAGGCATCGGGTAAAGTATTGTAGATTAGTTTAGGTCTAATTTAGAATAGGTTTATTTTTTGCATTTTTCTATTTCAGACTGTATAATTGGACTGGACACTAAATTTTGAATTTTTTTGTTTTGTTTTGTTTGCTTGATTGATTGTTTTGCGTGCTTTGTGTGGTTTATAACTTCGTAGCGTAAAATTAGCCAATACGCTCCACCAAGTGACAGTGTTCAAACTACGGAAATGAGGGGTTCCTAACACCTTCCCCTCGGTCAACAAATTCCTTAGCTGGAATCTCTGTTTGCAAACTAGTTTTAAAAGAGTCAAAACAGTTTTGAAAAGGATTTTTCAAAAGGTGACTTGGCACACGGAATTATGCCAAGTGTTGAATCTGAATAAAAAATGTAAATAGTCCTTTTTCTAAATAAATTTTTGATCTTTTTTCACTTTAATAATAAAAACCCTTTCAAACTAAAAATCAAATCTTTTGGGAGTTAAAAAGGCGGTGTGACAACATTTATTTAGAACCTCTAAGTATGTTTTGCGTCTTATTAGACTAAGTGATTGCAAAGCCTGAGAAGAAGGGAGCCCAAGCCTTCTATACCATAAGTTGCAGTCTTGCATATCTACTTCCACAACCAGCAGCCTTTGAGAACTTCTTTCCTATGCTTCATTCAATCTCCAGACCTTCTTAAGAAAGTATAATCCCCCTTTTTCCTTACCAATCCCCTTCATCTTGTCAGTATGAAGGTCCTGAACTACACAGAAATCAGGGTAGAATGACACAAAGTATGAAAGTAGTTTGGTCATTTTTGATACTGATAACAGATTGAGTTTAAAGTCAGGAACAAACAACACATCATTAATAGTTTCCTCATTTAGGATTAATGTTTCTTCAATGTGTGAAATATTTTCCTTGGCTCCAGTAGGAAGATTCACCATTTCTTTTTCTGTATTAACTACTTTATGGCACTGTGAGAATACACCTTTATGTGCTGCAACATGATGTGTTGCACCAGAATCTATTACTTGTAGACACATAATTTTGTCCCTCCCAGAAATAATATTTTTCTATTTTTTACCTTATCCTACCATTTACCCTCAACCATATAATCATACCCCACAAAAATACAAAAATAACAAGCCTTAACAAATTTTATCTTGTTTTAATCCTATCCAAACAACCTCTCCAATTAAAAATGGACACATTACCACCCCACACCATACCCTACCTCTACCCCACCTACCCTACCCCTACCCCAACCATTTTCCTTCACTTTTTTCCACTGTTCAACATTTATACACCATCACACAATATACAAAGAGGGGGACACCAATAAAAGGGGAGCACACACAAACTCTATTTCTCTTCTGGAAGCTCCATTTTGGTTTCATTTTTGATTCATCGAGAGCATACCTACACATACTATCTTCTTCTCCACTAATACACACAACTCACCCTCTAAATTCATAGACCACCAATCAATTGTCCATCATTTCTATTTTCTTTATTCACAGAAACCATCGCACGGAGGAGAGAAAAACCCAAGGATCTCCATTTTTTTGATTGACTCACACGCACACAAAGACGCCATAGTTAACACCCTCACATATCCTCACTCTCAACATAGAAGAAAATTGCACACATACACTGATTAAATTTCATAAACAATACAGTGCAAAACAGTGAGAAAAGAAGTCAAAAATGGGTAAGATGAAGTAAAAAAAAATCAAGGGAAATAACAGATCTCAGGTCGACGATCACTGTTTCGGCGATTGGTTCGCCGAAAAAATGTCAAGCCACTCAAAAATCCCTGGAATCCGACTTATTCCTATCGGTTCTATCACTGTTAGCTCACCGGAGTTCAGGTTGTAAGGTTTCTCAGTTTTTGTTTTGCTGGAAATTGGGTTCGGATTTTGTCGTTGGTTTTTGATATCGGGCTGGAGTAGTTCATTTTGAGATTCTCCATCGGGTTTCAAACCTGATCGAGTTGTATTTCTCTACACCGAATTGAGTTTGGTCGTGGTTGAGGTTTGGTTTGAGGTTTCCAGATGTGGACTCTCTTATTTGAATAACATTGAGTTCGAAAGTTTCAAATTGAGGTCCGATTCTACTCTTTCACTCTTTTATTTCACTGTTGATGATACTTGGGGCATCGGATTGAATGTTGTATTGCTACTTGTTTGATTTGTTGTTGACTTTCTTAGATTACAAATTATGGAAATTTAGTATTAACAGGAATGTGGGATGGAATCGAGAAGTTGATAAAATAGTGAATTGAGTTTAACATTGGTTTTACTATTGTTTTTATTTAATTTGGAATAAGCATGGATGTGGATCAGAGCGTGATAGAATCATGACATGTTCAAACGGATAGGCAAAGTTTAGGTTTGGGTAGGCAAATTTAGAGATATTTTTGAATGTTAAAAGTTTGAATGTATGTGTGGTGAATGTTTTATAGTTTATCATACTTGATTAAGTGTATGTATTCAGCCAGGGCACCGAGAAATTCCCCAACGTATTATGTACTTGAAGGACGTCTATGACGAAGGCCCGAGGTATTGGGTAAAGCATTGGAGTGTAGCCTAGGACTAGTTTAGAATAGGATTTATATTTTCGCATTTTTCTATTTCGGTTTGTAATAATTGGACTGGACATTATGATTTGGATTTTTTTTGTTTTGTCGGTTTGATTGATTGTTTTGTGTGTTTTATGTGGTTTATACATTTGTAGTGTCAAAATTAGCCGATATTCTCCACCAAGCGACCGTGGTTGAACCATTGGATCGAGGGGTGCCTAACACCTTCCCCTCAGTCAACAAAATTCCTTAGCTGGAATCTCTGTTCGCAAACTAGTTTTAAAGAGTTAAATTATTTTGAAAAGGATAGTCCAAAGGTGACTTGGCACACTGGATTATGCCAAGTGGCGACTCTGAGTTTTGAATGTAAAAATAATCCTTTTTCAATTTTTTTTTTCACCTTTTGTCACTTTAATAATAAAAATCCCTTTCAAACTTAAAAATGAAATCTTTTGGAAGTTAAAAAAGGGGTGTGACAGCTCTGGTGACTCTACTGGGGACCCTTTTCAGAATTCGAGCTTATTTTTGGAGTTATATCGGCTTAGTTTTGACATTATGAGTGTATAGACATTGTTTGTATTATTGTTTGTATTTGTTTATCGTTATTGAGTGCCTACGTGCTTACAGTTTTTCTCTTATGTGTTACCGCTTTATATCTGGCATTATTTGCATAATCCGAGTCAATTCTTTCTGTAACAGGTTCGGTAGTACATGCTGTGTACACGACCTATAGTTGAGTCACCTTTATTTTTAGGAGGAGGAGCCTTCGGCTGGTATGGAGTGGGTGGAAAGCTAGACCAGCCACTATTGACCATACACTTCCCCAAACAGCCTTATTAGTGAACCCCAACGTAGGTCAGCCGTTAGGTCATACTTAACTACATCATATTGAGACCTAGCGGGACCCACTTGGTCCTTTGTAAGAGACTCACCTCTAAAGCATCCCTACGTTCTAAATGTTTCATTTTTAGGGTAACGGGGTCATTTGACATATTGATTTGGACAAAAGCATGTGTTTGAAGCAAAGTGTGTAAGCAAAATTTGTTGGAAAAAACGAGAAAAAAAATTAAAAGGTGTATCGAAAAAAAAAAGTGTTTCGTAGTGTTTTTAGAGTTTTTTATGGCTTTTGTTCTTCACAATCCAAAAATTCAAAAAGATTTTTACCTTTTGCACTCATTTCTCAAAAACAAAAACATCAAAAAGATTTTTCCTTTGTCTTATTTAGCATGCATTCACAATTCAAAAACTTCTAAAAGATTTTTCATTCATAGGAGTTTTTATACAAGAAAAATGCAAAAAAATTGTAGGAGTTTTGAACATTTCACGAAAATACCATAAAGATTTTTCTTTCATAGTTGTTGGTGTAATTTTTATGTGAAGTGTCAAATTGAAAACTCAAAAAGATTTTATAGACGTTTTGCATCTTCTGTTTGTGCTCGTGACTCCCAAGTCAGGGAGTTGGTTATTTAATCCTTAATTGTCCAATCTGGATGAACTACACACCCCTATTCTTGTCTCTCGGGATTGAGATACGTTGGCAGCCTATTGTGGGTTCGGGGATCTTATTTGAAAAATCCAAAAAAAAATTTTCTTCACTTTTCCTTTAAAGTAGGTGTTTCCTATACATCTTTAAAACAAAATCACAAAAAAGATTTTTTGTTAGTATCTTCAGTCTCATTTTCGTATGAAATTCAAAAATTGAAAACCCAAAATGATTTTCGTCAATTCTTTTGACAATTTGTTATTTTTGAAGTTTCTGAAAAAAAAAGAAAGGAAAAAGAATTAATTGACCATTTTGGCAAGACTTCACGAACTACGCACACCTGATTCTCCTCTTTCAGGGGTGAGATACGTAGGCGCCCCTCTTGGGTTCGGTGACCTATTCAAAAAGAAAACAAATGTTTTGAAAAAAAAAGTTGAATTCTAAAGCATTTGCTATCTCTTGTTCAATTAGTTTAAGGTGGTTAGTTTGTGGCATTTTGGCTGGTCCTCCATATTGCACCAAGTCACAGAGAAGGTCATGGCCAACAAGGATATCGAGTTTGTTGTCACTGATTAGATACGGAGTTCGGGAAATGAGAATTTAGGAGCTAATGAAGAGATTCAAAAATTAAGGCAACAAATGATAGAAATGCATCGAGCTTGGGCTAATAGGTTGCCACCCCCTCCATTCCCCGTTGATAATCTAAAATATCTTTCTAGCTTGCCTCCAGTGTCATATACACAGTTTTCTATTTTTGTTGACACACCATAACACGCATCAGGACCTGCTCCGGGGCAACACTATCCAAACACTTCCAATAGTTATTTCCTCACTCCTCAACACAAAGCTACCACATGCTCGGCTCCACCCACTGTTCAGGTTTTTGCAGCACCACCCGTACCCGAAGCTCCTACTTTTGAGGTTTATCCATAAGTTGTGCCTCCCCACTCTGCGAGAAAGACTGTATTAAATATTTCTATTGACCAACATCATGCTATTGAGCCCATATTTAAGTCGACTAATCCTTATGGCTATACTCACCCGCTTAAATTTCCTCTTAACACTGAGAAGCCTATTATAATAGAAGAAAAAGGGGAAATGACCAAAAAATTAAGAAGTTTGGAACTGGCTATGAAAGACCTCCAGGGACTTGAGGGGTACAAAAGTGTCTTATATAAACATCTATGCATATTTCCAGGGGATCATCTTCCTTTTGGGTTTAAAATGCCAAAGTTTGAGAAGTATGATGGACATAGCGATCCTGTAGCACATTTGAGACGTTATTGCAACCAACTAAGGGGTGATGGGGGGAAAGAAGAATTACTCATGGCATATTTCGGTGAGAGTCTTTCAGGCATAGTTTCAGAATGGTTTGTTGACTTAGACATCGACAAGTGGATTAGTTGGGATGACCTAGCTAATGAATTTGTGCAAAAATTCCAATACAATGTGGAGTTGATTCCTAATGAGAAATCCCTCACTAACATGAATAAAAAGAGTACTGAGACTTTTAGAGAGTATGCAATTAGATGGCGTGAACAAGCTGCTATGGTGAAACCATCAATGAAAGAAAGTAAGATAGTGGAGGTATTTATTCAAGCATAGGATGAAACATATTATCAATAATTGTTACCTACATTAGGCAAGCTATTTATTGAGGTCCTCAAAATAGGGGAGATGATAGAGGATGGAATTAAAACTGGCCGTATTATGAGTTTTGCAACATTGAAAGCGACTACTCAAGCAGTTCAAAAAAGATTGGGAAGTGTCGGAGGGAAAAAGTATGAGGAATATGCATCTGCCATTGTAGTTGGACAACAGGCACGGGCAAGAGGACCACACCATCGTTACCCATAGGCTCAAACCCAAGTTTATGCCCAAGCTCTACAGAATCTTTCCCAAAATCCATTATATTCCATTCACCCACTTCCATATCAAGTGTATAATGTGCAACCATATATTCAACCTCTATCTTACCCACACTGGTGTGCGCCAACTCTGTCGAGTCATCCTCTAACTCCACATACATACTGAAGCCCTTCTAGGCCTGGTTTTCAATTTAAGCCAAACAATGAAATGAGACAGAAGTCGAGGGATAGTTTCACACCAATCGGAGAGTCGTATGCAAGTTTATTCCAGAGATTGGTATAGCAGGACATGATCACTCCTCTCCTTGGGTATACTCCTGACCCACATTCAAGAAGTTTTGATGCTAATGTATGATGTGCATATCATTCTGATGTTCAGAGTCACAGTATTAAAGATTGTCGTTCTTTGAAAAGAGAAATAGAAAAGATGATTAAAGATAAATCAATTATGGTGCAGACCATTGATTGTTAGGAAAGCTCTAGTCATACTGACATGCAAACTAGTGGCTAAGATGTCAAGAGCAATTGAGAAGTCACCCCTCTCCCTACTAGGAAGAGGTCTGGTAGTTTGCTTTGTTTTCTTTTCTGTTTTTTGAATTATTTCAAGGTTGCAGTTCAGGATCTATCTGGTTTTGTCCCTGTGTCATTTATGATCTTCATCTTTCACTTTCACTTGTATGCAATCTACTAGTATTTTCAAGGATTGATATGACGAAGGCATTTATTCTGTTATCCAAACATTGTGTTATCCTTTGTTTACCCCATTTGAGCTTTAGTCCCATTTTATTTCATACCCCTCTTTTGGAATCAAGATAGAGTCAGCAAAACTCAAAAGAAAAGTGTCGAGCAAAAGAATAGAGTCAGAAAGTTTCAAAAAAAAAGAGAGAAAAAATGTGTCCAAAAAAAAAAAGAGTGTCAATAAAAATAAAGTCAGGAAAGTACCAAAGAGAAAGAGTCAAAAAAAGAAAAATTTAGAATCAAGTGAAAGAACAAGCAGCCAGAACTACGCATGAACTGATTCTCCTCTTTCGAGGGTGAGATACGTAGGCTGCCCTATTCTGGGCTCAGTCCAATCAAATAAATAATTTAGAGTCACCCAGTCAAAAGAAACTAGGGCATGAGTTAATCCTCATTGTTTGAGTCGATTCCAAAAGTTGTAAGTCCCACCCCACTTCAAGTGTTGTTTGGGCCTCATGCCATCCTTTCTTTCTAACCCTATCCAAAAGCCAAGTTACAATCAAAGAAAAAACTTCAGATCAATCTTTGAGGATGTTAAGGCTAAGTATGCAAGGGATATTATGATGTATTTGGGATCTAGTTGTCTTTCTTAGCATAAGAAATTAGGGGAGAAATAAAAATGAGAGTCTAATTGGTGAAAACCCTCAGGGGAACCATAAGGTGATGGTAAGTTGAGAGAGATAAAAATGAGAGTCTTATTGGTGAAAACCCCACCTGCACCATAAGGCGAGGGTCAGTGGGAAAAAAATGAGAGAGGCTTATTGGGGGAAACCCTGCAAGGTGCCACTAGCTGAATGAGCTCTTTGAATGCAATGGGTCAAAGCAAGTAACTCAGTTTTAGAGCCATTAGCTCAAGAACAATTGTTAGAAAGTTTGGATGGAAATATCAGGAAACCTAATCCAAAATGCATGGCATAATCATTAGAGTTGACTGTCATTTTTAGATAAATTTTTGTTTATTTGTTTCAAATGGGGACATTCATTGTCTTTTCTTTCTTTTCTTTATTTTTTATTTTATTTTCTTTATTTAGTTATCCAAATAAAAATCATTGTCATTTTTTCTCTTGTCTTTGAGTCAAGTCCATGTCAAAATAAGTGAAAAATGATTTCAAAACTGGCTACCAGCTTCTTTAATTGCACAAAGAATGACAAAAGGCCAACACATGAAAGAGACATGATTGTGAGCTGAAACAAGGCATGCTGAAAGTTTTGTCAACAGAAAGTCTGGGAACTTATGGAAATATCAAGGTTAAAAGGGTTTATCTGAGAAGCATGGCAAAGAAGAATTACTGTGTTTGTTTCAAAGTGACTCTTAATAATCTGAGTTCGGATCAATGATGAAGTGAGTTAATGACATATGCTAATGGTTGAAAGCAAGATTAATGTGACAGGGGCAAGAGAGATTTCCACGAAAGCCAAAGTCACAAACTAGCCACCATATTTTTAAACTAACAAGTTTTCTTTATATGAAACAAGAACACATGTTACCTTCGAATCAAGGATTTCAAAGCCTAAACATCAAAAGTTGCAATGACTCACTTATACAAATGTAGGAGACAATATTGTTGCATAAGTTTGGTAATCAAAACCATGGTAAAACTCATCATCCAATATATCTAGGAGACACACTTCCTTGTTAGGATAATTCAAGAGACATTTGTACGAAGCCACACTTTCTTATTTGGTAATTCAAGTGGCATTTGTAAGGAGACGCACTTCCTTGTTTGGGTAATTCTGGCAACATTTGTAAGGAGACACACTTCTTTGTTTGGGAAATTCAAGCAACATTTGTAAGGAGAAGCACTTCCTTGTTTGGTAATTCAAGCGGTATTTGTAAGGAGACGCACTTCCCTATTTGGATAATTCAAGCAACATTTGTAAGGAGACGCACTTCCATATTTGGGTAATTCAAGCGGTACTGGTAAGGAGATGCACTCCCTTGTTTTGATAATTCAAGCAACATTTGTAAGGAGACACACTTCTTTGTTTGGTAATTCAAGTAGTATTTGTAAGGAGACGCACTTCGTTATTTGGGTAATTCAAGAAACATTTGTAAGAAGATACACTTCCTTGTTTAGGCAATTCAAGCAACATTGATAAGGAGACGTACTTCCTTGTTTTGGTAATTCAAGTGGCATTGGTAAGGAGATGCACTTTCTTGTTTTGATAATTCAATCAACATTGGTAAGGAAATGCACTTCCTTGATTGGGTAATTCGAATTTTGGTTTTTAGGTGATGCACTTCCTAACTTAAGTCTTGATTCCTAGTAGATGTACTTCCTAGTCGAGTTAGTCCCTTTGATTTCTAAAAGTGCACTTACTAGTCGAGTCATTGCACTTAACCCTTAGAAGATGCACTTCCTTTCTAGTTTTCATTTGTCAGGTGGCACACTTTTTAATTTAAACTTCTATCTCTGGAAGACGCACTTTCTAGTCAGAATTCCTCACTTTAATTCTTAGGAGACGCACTTTCTAGTTAGAATTCCTCACTTTAATTCTTAGGAGACGCACTTCCTAGTCTTGGTCATTCAATTTTACTCTCGAGAGATGCATTTCTTGGTCAGAGTCTTGATTCATCATTGCAACATGCAAGTAGGTATGATTTGACTTTCTCAAAAGTCTTCTGATGATAAACTAGGGCAAAAATTTAATTTTTGTTTTTGGAAATTTATTTTTCTGGCAAACAGAATTTCTCTTCACAATAATTATGTTTGGAATAATTTCCTTTCTAGTTTTGATGTGATTTCAGGAGCCCATCTGAAGAACAGGGCGAATAAATGGAAAGTCAAAATAACAAGGTGAAGAAGTTGAAAGCCAAGCAACAAGGTAAAGAAATGGAAAGTTAACAAATTGAAACATAGCAAGTCAGGAGCCCACCTGAAGAATAGGGTGAAGAAATTTAAAGCGATGCAACAAGTTGAAGAAAATGCTAGTCAGGAGCCCGCCTAAAGAATAGGGTGATGAAGTAGCATGTCAAGAGTCAAAGAGAGCTGCATAGATAGAATTTTGTAATTTCATTTATGTTTTAACTTGTAATTTTCATTGTGGTGTAATGATAGAGCCGCGAACCGGAGCCTCGATGGGACCTCACTCGACTCTCCAACTTGATTGTCCTTCTTCCTTTTATTTCTTCCCTGTGAATAATGGTCGGGTTAAAATTCTGTCTCGTTGTCTACTTCTTTGTATGAAAACACTTTGTGTTTACATACAAAGAGGGGCATGATGTAGACATGTAATTTTGTCCATCCCAGAAAGTATTTTTTTCTATTTTTTACCTTATCCTACCGTGTACCTCAACCATATAATCATATCCCACAAAAATATAAAAATAACAACCCTTAAAATTTTTATCTTGTTTTAATCCTATCCTAACAACCTCTCCAATTAAAAGCGCACAGATCACCACCCCACCCCATATCCTACCTCTACCCCACCTACCCTACCCCTACCCCACCCATTTCCCTTCACGTTTTTCCACTGGTCAACATTTATACACCATCATACAATATACAAAGGAGGGGACACCAAAAAAAAAGGGAGCACACACAGACTCCATTTTTCTTCTGGAAGCTCCATTTTGGTTTCATTTTTGATTCATCGAGAGAATACCTGCAGATACCATCTTCTTCTCCACCAATACACATAGCTCACCCTCCAAATTCACAGACCACCAATCAATTGTCCATCATCTTCCATTTTTTTATTCACAAAAACCATCACACGGAGGAGAGAAAAATCCAGGGATCTCCTTTTTTTGTTGATCGACTCACACGCACACAAAGACGCCATAGTTAACACCCTCACGGATCCTCACTCTCAACACAGAAGAAAATCGCACATATACACTGATTAAAATTCATAAAAAATACAGTGAAAAACAGTGAGAAAAGAAGTGAAAATGGGTAAGATGAAGTAAAAAAAAATTGAGGGAAATAACAGATCTCAGGTCGACGATCACTGTTCCGGCGATTGGTTCATGGAAAAAACATCAAGCCACTCAAAACTCGCCGAAATCCGACCTATTCCTATCGGTTCTATCACTGTTAGCTCACCAGAGTTCAGGTTGTAAGGTTTCTTAGTTTTTGTTTTGCCGAAAATCGGGTTCGGATTTTTTCATTGGTTTTTATACCGGGCTGGAGTAGTTCATTTTGAGATTCTCCATCGAGTTTCAAACCTGATCAGGTTGAGGTTTCCGGATGTGAAATCTCTTATTTGAATAACATTGAGTTCTAAAGCTTCAAATTGAGGTCCGATTCTACTCTTTCACTCTTTTATTTCACTGTTGATGATACTTGGGGCATTGGATTGAATGTTGTGTTGATTGATCTTGATTAGTGGTTGAATTGCTACTTGTTCGATTTTCTGTTGATTTTCTTAGATTAAAAAATGTGGAAATTTGGTATTAAAAGGAATTTAGGGTGGAATCGAGAAGTTGATAAAATAGTGAATTGAGTTTAACATTGGTTTTACTATTGTTTTTGTTTAATTCGGAATAAGCATGAATGTGGATCGAAACGTGATAGAATCATGACATGTTGAAACGAATAGGCAAAGTTTAGGTTTGGGTAGGCAAATTTAGAGATATTTTTGAATGTTGAAAGTTTGAATGTATGTGTGGTGAATGTTTTATAGTTTATCATACTTGATTAAGTGTATTTATTCAGCCAGGGAATGCCCCGAGGTTTCATGTATTTATTCATTAGGAAATGCCCTGAAGTATTATGTACTCGGAGGATGTCCGTGACGAAGGCCCGAAGCATCGGGTAAAGCATTGGAGCGTAGCCTAGGACTAGTTTAGAATAGGATTTATATTTTCGCATTTTTCTGTTTCGGTTTGTAATAATTGGACTGGACATTATGATTTTGGATTTGTTTTGTTTTGTTAGTTTGATTGATTGTTTTATGTGGTTTATACATTTGTAGTGTCAAAATTAGCCGATATTCTCCACCAAGCGACCATGGTTGAACCATGGGATCTAGGGGTGCCTAACACCTTCCCCTCGGTCAACAGAATTCCTTAGCCAGAATCTCTGTTGGCAAACCAGTTTTAAAGAGTCAAATTATTTTGAAAAGGATTGTCCAAAGGTGACTTGGCACACTGGATTATGCCAAGTGGCGACTCTGAGTTTTGAATGTAAAAATAATCCTTTTTCAAATTTTTTTTTCACCTTTTGTCACTTTAATAATAAAAACCCCTTTCAAACTTAAAAATGAAATCTTTTGGGAGTTAAAAAAGGGGTGTGAAATTATCCATTCATGTGGAACAACATGTGTTGATAGACAAGTAACTATACTTGACATGTTGACCTGCTTTGAATCATGTGCATCTTTGTTCAGCAATGCCATGATAACCTTGTGCTCTAGCTATCACTGCACTATTGATATCCTTACTCTCTTGACCACCTTGACCATTAGATGAGCCTGCTACATTTGTGTAATTTGTGTTCTCTCCTGACTGGTTCCCAGTGAAGTTATGAGCTGAGAACTGATTGTTAGATTTTCCTGTGGCCTGATATCCATATCCACTTGATCTTGACTGATATGATCCCCTTGGATTTCTATTGTAGTTTTCTTTATTCTTATATTTCCAATCTGCAAGATATCCTATCAACTTATAACAAGCATCTCTAGTGTGTCCATTTAGATGACAGTAATCACACCTCTTCCCTTTATAACCTTGACCACTATGACTTGTTTCTGCAAAATTTCTATTTACCTGCATAGCTATGACATCAGTATTATCACTAATTACTGCAGTACAAGCCAGCTGCTGAATCTCATCCTCAAATATCATTGTATATGCTTGATTAAGAGTAGGTGTCACTCCTTTCATGAGTATCTGCCTCTTAGCTTGATCATAAGATTCATTCAACCCACTCAAAAATTGTATTAACCTCTGTTGAATTAAGTCCAGAGAGTTTTCAGCTTAGTAAAGTATATAAAAACAGAATCAGTTCCTTGATGAAGATTGTTGATTTCTCTATGCAATTGATACAATCGCATTCTATTAACCTTGTCAAACCTTTCCTTGAGATCTTCCCATACTTTAAATGCACTTGTGGTATACATAATGCCACTCAGCAACTCAACACTTACTGAACTCATCAACCAAGACAACACAACTGCATTACAAGTCTCCCATTGCTTATGTAGATCATCTCTATACATATCCTTTCTGCACATGCCAGTCACAAAACCATATTTTTGTTTACCTAGTAATGCAATTTTCATAGATCTTCTCCATATTTCATAATTTTCCGATCCAATCAACTTGATTGGAATCAATGCAGCACCAACAACATCCGATGCTCCCAGAAATAAAGGATCTGTAGGATCGATCTTAGGTGCCATTACTTTCTAACTCAGAATTCCAACTTCAGCTTACAAAAAAAAACAGAGATCTACTTTCTCCTTACTGATAGTAGCACATAATCCAAAATAGAATGGAGTATTAATACTTTCTATAGACCTCCATGGATCGTTGCTCTGATACCATGTTAAACTGATGTATTACAATACTCACACGCACATACGGAAGCCATTGAAGCAGAGAATAGAAGAAAGAAAAGTGGTAAGATATTGTTATTCAAGTGGTAAAAGTGTACAATGAGAGAGGCATGGTTGCTATTTATAGGCTCACATGTATGTCACATGAGCTTCTAGAATATTCCTAACTAACTCTAACAACTTGGATAACTAATCTAATCAGCAACCACTAACTTGGTGTCTTAAAAGATTGAAAAGAAAGTCCCACATTGGGGGTTAATGAGATGGGTGGTCTCTTTATAAGGCTTGGGCAATCCTCCTCCTCATCAGCTAGCTTTTGGGGTGTGAGTTAAGCCCAAGACCAATTTTAACATGGTATCAGAGCAGGGCCCATTCTCACCTAATGTTGGGCCCCCGAATTGATATGTTGGGTAGATTGTCCATGCCCAGTTGAGGTCTGGGCGTGAGGTGAGGTGTTAAAATATTAAAAAGAAAGTCCCACATTGATGGTTAATGAGATGGGTGGTTTCTTTATAAGGCTTGGACAATCCTTCTCCTCATGAGCTAGCTTATGGGGTGTGAGTTAGGCCCAAGACCAATTTTAACAAAATAAACCTAAAAAGGATAAATTTGTAACATCTTCATTGATTTAGCAAAGTGAGGGCAAACTTCACTAATCATTAATTTAACACATGTGGTACACACGTGTGCCTATGTGGACCTTCAGTGTGTTGATTTACTGATGTGCCACGTAGACACTAAGGTTGCCAAAAATATGATTTTATTTAGTCCAGAGGGTAATGAGATCCTTCTAAAGTACGGGTGTATCTCAGCAATTTTGTGTA
>NC_061117.1:223151550-223171641 GCF_002878395.1 Capsicum annuum | reverse complement strand
GTCTGTAGTAGACCTATAAGCCCATAATGGGGGTGCACTAGGTTAAGGCTTTTAAGCCTATAAATATAAGGCTTAGTTCCTTTTCTTGGCTTTAACATAAGACGTATTCCCATAAGCTGTCAGCCGTCATAAGCAAAGGTAAGTACACTTATGTATATAGGGCCCAAACCATGAACTAATATGTGATAGTTCAATATTACTCTAGAAAAATACATTGCATGAGATTGTAACTTCATATCTCTTGTAACCCCATCTACGTCACCTAAAAGTTTCTTCCTTTCATAAATAGCTCTATTATTAATGTAGTTACTTTGATATCTATATTTATGAGAAATTATCTCCATTACTGATGGGCAGTTCTTCCCTTTCCCCATACCTCACCATTTACAGGTATCAAAACAATGTCTCGATCAGCATACATTGGATATTATGTCATTCTAGAATTTCGATTTAATGTCCATCTCAAGCACCATTTGTTGAAAAATTTCACATGCAATTTGTTTTTTCTTTTGTTTCCTCATCAAGTTTCATTAAATTCAAAAGTTTCCTCAATTAATGCTGCTGCATAAAAGTTAACAATGAGAAAACCACAATATGTGTGTCAAACTATTGATCGAATTAGCTATTAAGTCTTTTCTAAGTTTTCAATTAGCAAAATGAACTACTTCTATTTTTTCATCTGTCGGATTGATAATCGATCTATCCATATATAGGTCAGATTGATAATTGATCTGTCCATATATAGGTCGGATTGATAATCGATCTGTCTATATATATCGGTTGGATAGATAATATATCTGTCTCAAAAATGGGTCATCCCCCCTCCCCCCCAAAAAAGACTTGTAGTTTATTTAATTAAAAAGAAGACTTGAAAAGACCATTTAACAAAAGATCGTGTGCTATGTCTACTTAAGTGTTTCATTGTTAAGTGAAATTTACTCCTTTTAGGGTTCAGTTACTATTTTCTACTCATTGTTTGTTATATTCATACCAAAATTTAATTTTTCTCTTTATTCGAAAATTAACGTTTGACCTTTGAAAATTTCAAATGCAACTGTTACATTCTTTCGAAAAAGTTTAGTCTTTAAAAAATAATGTTATGTGAAAGATATTTTATTGAAGTTATGAATAAGTTATTCTATATTAAAATAAAACTAAAAAGGATAAATTTGTAACATCTTGATTGATTTAGCAAAAGTGTGGGCAAACTTCACTAATCATTAATTTAACACACGTGTGCCTATGTGGACCCTCAGTGTAGACACGTAATTTTTTATCCTCCTTATATTTTAACTTGTCTATCAATATTAAATATTTATATTTAATCATATATTATTTTTATTTTTATTCTAATTTTAAAAAAATAATATAAAAATTTAAAATATATGTTTTCTTTTATAAATTTTAATAAATAAATTAGTAGTTTAAATACTATTTTATTATATTTATATTTTTCTATTTATAAATTGTTATTATGTTTTCTTAAATATAAAATTAATTAATTATTATTAAATTAATGTGTTATTATTTCATTTGTTTATTTTTCTATTATCTTATTTATTTATTTATTTATTTATTCATTTACTTCTATTTATTATTTATCTTTATTTATTATTATTAATTAAATAATATATAATATATAGATTTTGATTTTTAAATTAAAATTTTTTTCCGTCTCTTCCCCTTATCTGACTTTTAACCGCAAAAGTACATTTATAAAAGGACTCCCTATTTAGTTAAAAAAAGGCAGAGACTACGTACTTGAACTCTACAATATCAGATAGAAAGAAAATCAGAGAGAAAAATACAGAGAGAATAACACAGTAAGGAAAAACTCTGAAGGAGAAAACAAAGAAAAGAAGGAGTAAAAAATCAAATTTCAAGATTCTGTTGAAGTTTTCGGTGACAATCTTTTATTTCATCTCTCAATTTATTCATTACAGGTTCATATTTAAACATTTATGTTATCAATTTTATGGTGAAAAACATGAATGAAATATTCAATATGTTCTCTGTGGATGAATACATATAATGAAATAATTTATACTTGATATTTCACACAATGTATTATTAACAGAATCCATCTTTTACATTGTATAGTCACAACACACTACATCACTGATATTTTAATTTTTTATTGCCATACACCCACACACCTCCGAAAACACATGCATATACTGTAGCGCGCACAAACACAGTAATAATAATTGATGGAAAACTAGCAAAACGGAGAAGAAAATCAGTGACAAATGAGAGAAAGATCAAAAAATAGAGGAGTGAACAGAGAAGAATTGATTTCTTGAATTTTCCGGCGAGTTCTCATTGGAAACCCGCCGGAAAACAACCAAAACTGTTGGATCTCTCTCTCCATTAGCCGCCACTGTCCACCAGTGGCCGGCGACTCAGGCGCAGCATCGCCGCCACTGTCCTTTCTCTTCTTCTGCTGCCCTTGTCGCACCATGGAAGGGCTAGATCTAGCTGGAATCATTTACCGACGAAGCCCAAACGACGCTGCCCCTCCTCTTTCCTTTCTTCTGACAACGGTGAAACTCCTTATCACTGTCGCCGGCAAAATTCCGGTGAATTTTCATCATCCACACGCTGAAAAATCCTAACCTCAGTAGCAGATTTGGCTAGTTTGGTTGTACGTAAAAAATAAGCTGTTAAAGATTATTTAATGTACTATTGTATATGTATTTTTGAATATTTAAATGAAGTTTATGTTTAACTTATATTCTATTTTGCTGTTTAAAGATTTAAATGAAAAGGCTTTACGATTATATATATATATATATATATATTATATATTTTATTATTAAATTTAATTATTAAAACTTAATAATTATTTATTAAATTAATTATATGCTTTAATTGAGTATTGTTTTAATTTATTGTCAAGGTTAAATAGTATTTCGAAAAGATAAATTGTATGAATTTACAAAAAATAAATTAAAGTGTTTAATGCCAGATAATTTTTAGATACGTTAAAATATTCGTCTCAATTAAGAATGCGGCATATGCATCTTTCGGAGACATTTAAAAATTTAAGGATGCAATAATGCACCTCGATAAATATTTTTCTAAATTTTTCTTTTCACTAAGTTAACACGAGAGTATTAAATAGTTTTAGAATATTAAAAAAAGGAGCGAACCTAGGCCTTAACATAATTTATTCAAAATCGTTTAAGTTAAGATAAGTCAATAAAAACGACCATGTTAGAACCACAGGACTCGAGGGGTGCCTCACACCTTCCCCTCGGTCAACAAAATTCCTTACTCGGTCTTCTGTTTTTGCAGACCAACAAAGAGACATTTCCTTTTGATTAGGGATTCAATAAGGTGACTTGGAACACCATAACTCAATTCCAAGTGACAACTCTGAAAATGATAAAAATTAATTCCTATTCAATACCGTCATTTTAATTGAAAAAATCCTTTGACTCGTTCCTGGAGCGAAAAAGTGATGTGACATCTCTGGCGACTCTGCCGGGGACTAATAAGAATTCGATCTTTTTATATTGACTTATACTTTCTTTAATTATTGTTGATATTGTGTTTGTTGGCCTTATGTGCTACTCGTCGCTTATTTATCGCTTTGATATTTATTGAACTGTATTACATACTGTCTTCTCTTGAGCATCCCTCTGAGTCTCTGAATAGGATAGAAGGAATGCAGCACATACACCCTACTTTTTTTTGAGATAGGCGGAGTGTCAAGACACCTGGTGAAGGATATAGTCATACATGTTAGGCGGGGTTTGGATCGACAACAAAGGCGGTGTTGCCCTGCTACCGACCAAGTTGTCCCTCCTCGGCTCGAGGGACGCTCGGGTAAGCCAGTCTAGACACCTATCCCTATTAGGTTTAAACTTAGAAGAACTAAAAACTTAGAATCTGGTTATCCCTATTAGGTGCCGCTTTATTTGCATCATATGGATTTGACTTAGCGGGACTCGGCACAGGGGCCGGGTCTGTCTAGGATAAGTAACCTACTTTATAAAGACCAACATATGTATCCTATGTGCTCTTTGACATTTGTTTGGAAGGCTATTTGTTTGTTGACCAGATTTTAGGCAACATTAAAATGCAAGAGATTAAATTATCGTCACATTTAGTGAATCATTTTTGAAAGAAAAATTTTATTTTTAAAAGAGAAAATTTTTAGTAATATAGTTTTATGGTTTTCTTGAACTACGAGTGTCTGATTCTCACATCTTAGTGGGATACGTAGGAAGTCCTTCCCAGGATACGATCCTATCTTTGGAAAACTATTCATTGACTTATTGGGGAATATTTTGAAAATATAATTACTTTCATAATTATTTTTCTAATTCTGTCTAATTTTTATGTATCTTAATATATAGCCCTTAATCTTTAGGGATCATGAGGCTAAGTTTTACAAAATGAAATATATATAAATCTTAACAATCCCGAACCTTTAGGAATCGTGAGACTGAAATTTTTATACAACTTCATACATAAAACAATCATTCTTATTTTCCATGTCATTCTATTTTATTTTATTTTATTTTCTTTTGTTCCTTTTAAGTGTACTTAGGGGGTATTGTCTCCAAATATATAGTTAAAATTGTCTAGAGGTATGTTATTGCAAAGTTTTTGATAAAGTCAATTTAAATAAGTGTTTTTCGTAAAAATATTATCAATCATGTTTTTCTCACTTTGATTTTGATAAAATTGTTCTTTGCAACTAAGTAATGGTCGGACTAGGTCTCATGAGTCAAGTTAAAAATTCTTTTCAAAAATTAATGAATTAAGTCTTGCCTAATTCTAGACATTTATTAATCTCATGTCCTTGTCTATAGGTATAAAATGTCTCCTCCTATTTGTGGAAAGCGTCCAAAGAGAAAGAGGGATGAGAGTATACCGCTTCAGGTTGTGGATTGTACCCCTTTGCAGCTTTGGTTGTGGTGGAACAAAATGAATACATTTGATTATGACGAGATACATAAGTATTTGAGTTTTTGGACGAGTATTATGTCAATCAAGCCTAATAGGGAGGTGATTGATGCATTACTATCCTTCTGGGACCCGAAGAACAATGTGTTTCATTTTTTGGATTTTGAGTTGACTCCTACTTTAGAGGAGATAGCGGTGTATGTTGGATATGGGGATATGCATCGGAAGAAACTTACAGTCCCAAGACTCATTTCGATAAACAGATTCTGCAAGTTCATGAACATACAAAACTCAAAAGAAGAATCAATGAAAAAAGGTTGGGTTTCCTTGCAGTTTTTGTATGACAGATATGGAAAACGAGAGGGGTTTGAAAGTTATGGTAAACAGCTTTGTAATAAAGGAAGTTTTGAGTCTTGGAAAGTTCACAGATCATTTGCATTCATGGTAGCCTTTCTAAGCACTATGGTCTTCTCGAGGAGAGAAGAAAAAATTAATATTCGTTTAGCGGGGGTGGTACAAATATTGATTAAGAAAGATTACACTATGGTACCAATGATCCTGGCATATATCTACCTTGCTTTGATCGTTTGTCAGAAAGGAAAGAGTTTTTTTCTAGGGATGTAATGTCTTGTTACAGATGTGGATTGTGGAGCATGTTTATCGACGTCCTACAATGGCTAGGTTTAATCCTGAACGATTTAATTGCATCAAAGATTACGAAGAGAGGTTAGAGAAATATAAATGCCCAGAAGGAGTTACAGATTGGGATAAGCTTTTTTGTTCTCTGACAGCAGATAAAATCACTTGGAATCTCCCTTGGTTCCCTTGGAGGCAAGTCATACATAGTTCTATCATTCGGCCGTTCTTGTTATTAATGGGTATTAGGGGTGTTCAACCGTATGTTCCATTGAGAGTTCTACGTCAGCTAGGAAGACGTCAAATAATTCCCATAACAAAAAATATGACTGAGTTTGTATTTGAGGTCAGACCAGAGATCCCACTTCCGGAGGAATTGGCGCAGCAGATTTGGGAGGGTTGCCGTATCATGGGGATTGAAACAATGGTCATAGAGCGTGAGAAAGGAGAAGTGCACTCAGATTACCGTGAATGGTTTGAAGAATAGTTAAGTTTGCCAGTCAGACTAGAAAGATCGATTAGGGGACCTATAGATCAGGAAGCTGCAATCTAGATAGGGATTGAGAGAACCATGCGAGAATATCATGAGGCCAACCAAACTTTGAGAGCAGAATTAGAGCATGCCAGGGCCAAAATAGGTGAACAACAAAGGGAATTTACTGAAGAGAAAGAAAAATCAGCAGATATTGAGGTTGCACTTTGGGGACAAATCAAACTGGCTACCACTAGAGGGTCTTGCCGCATCTAGCCGACAACAACTATAAGAAGTTGAAAATAACATGCAAGAAGAATTTGATCGAGAGAGATCTCAATGGATCCATGAAAGAGGAATATTACGAGAAAAGTTGGAGGTTGCTTCTGCTCATGAACAGCGTGCAAGAGAGATGGTTGATTTCTGAGATCGAAAGGCCCATAAATGGGATCAGGCCTTCAGTTCCCTTTGAGGGAAGGTCCGTCATGTAGCACAGGATACTGCCAGAATGGGTTTGGATTATCAACAGTTAGATCATAAAGAATTTTTTGGTGCAAGTACCAACTTTTGCACAGCGTCTTACTACTTCATTGGAGGACATATACTTGGGTTTGGGAGGACATATCAAGCTGAAGTCTCCTTGAATGGATAGTTGTTTTCTTGGTCATAGTTTTTCATTTTCATTTTTAAAACTTCTTGTTTAGATGTTATGTCTTTTAGTTTTCAGATATCAGTTAGTAGGTTTTATCTTAGGAGTTGGGTCAGTTATTTTGTCGTATTTATATTATAGAATGTAATGAAGTTTGTTTATTCCTATATATATTACATCTGTTTTACTTCACTTACTTTATTTTCTTCAATAACAAAAAAGACAAAACAATTATTTTGTTAAAATTCTTCCCGAACTATGCAAGATCTGATTCATGTCCTGGCATGATACGTAGGCAACCCTCCAAAGGGTTCGATCATAACTTTTGAAAAGTACGCGTAGAAAAGCCGGGATGAAACACAAAGCCTTCCATGGTAGGTTGGGAAATGCATATAGAAGCATGACATACAAAGTGACATTATAAGGTGTTAAATATATAACACTCATTTGTTTGCAACTTGATAACATAAATATAAAGTAATTGGTGGTTGGTTTGTGGTTTAAAATGGCATCACATCCGTACAACACTAGATACAAAGGAAAAAGAAAAATGACCCACAAAGAAGGTATAGAGTCTGATAGTGAAGAAGAGCAAAATCATTTGATTTCGTAGGAAATAGCATCAATGGAAAAAATTAAGTTATTAAAACAATAGATGGTAGAGATGTACCAAGCTTGGTTGAATAGACAAGCCCCGCCTTTTTCAATCCCTGGACTTTCGACTTTAAATGATCCAAATCCTGCTCCAGCTCAAACTAATGATCCATTTTACCCACCAGGATTTGGCCCATTTGCTAATATGTCTGGTATTGCTGGTACTTCTACTATGCGCCCACCAAATTCAGCTGTTACAAATAATCCACTTTTTACTTCTATGGCACCAACTGCTATGGGTACTCAACTGAAGAATATGGGGGAACCAAGTCATGACTTGTTATATCCTCCTAAATAACTTTCAAATCCCAAAATCCTCATCATCATGCTTATCAACACGATTCTCTAATCATGATTGAAAAGATTACTAAAAATGAGGAACAAGAGAAAATGGCTAGAAAAGTAAGAATCTTGGAGCAAAGTATGAGAAATATGCAAGGATTAGGTGGACCAAAAAGTTTTTCATACAAAGATTTATGTATGTTTCCTTACGTCCATTTGCCGCTAGGGTTCAAATTACCAAAGTTTGACAAATACGAAGTTCATGGCGATCCTGTTGCTCACTTGAAAAAGTTTTGCAACCAATTAAGGGGAGCAAGAGGAAAAGAAGAATTATCGATGGCTTACTTTGGAGAAAGCCTGACAGGAATAGCTTCTGAATAGTTTAATGACCAAGACATTTCCCGTTAACACGTGTGGGATGACATGGATCAAGATTTCATTCAACAATTTAAATATAACATTGAAATAGTGCCAGATCGCACTACGCTTGCTAACATGAGAAAAAAATGACTGAAAGTTTTTGAGAATATGTTATCAGATGGAGAGAGCAGGCTTCAAGCATCAGACCAACGATAAAGGAATCTAAAATGATTGATATATTTTTGCAAGCTCAAGAACCCAATTATTTCCATCACTTACTTTCTACTATTGGAAGCACATTTGCTGAAGTTATTAAAGTTGGAGAGATGGTAGAGAATGGAATAAAGTCGAGAAAGATTATCAGCCATGCCGCTTTGAAAGCAACAACACAGGCAATTCAAAGTGGTATAGGAAGTTTTGGGGGAAAGAAAAGAAAAGAGGATATAGCAATTGTCGTACCAAGTCCACGACAACATTGGATAGGTGCGTGTCAACCATATGCACAAAATCAATTATATTTCGTTCCATCCCCCAATATCCTATTTACAATGCGCAACCATATTGGGCTCCTTCATACCCGCAATGACATGCACCATCCATCCAAAATCATCCACTGGTCCCGTAAGTTTAAAGAGGCCCTCCTAGGTCTAATTTTCGGCCTAGAGCAGACTACAAAAGGGATAACATGGGCAAAGATAACTTCACTCCTATTAGAATATCTTACACCAGTTTATTTCATAGGCTGAGGAAAATGAATGTTCAATACCCAATTAAGAGAAGAATCCTTAACCCTCCTCCGAAGAACTTGAACTATTCTAGAAGATGTGAATACTGTTTTGATGCCCCAGGGCATGACACAAAGAAATATTGGTATCTAAAATGAGCTATTAAAGGGGTGATTGACACCTAATAGATCATGGTACAAAGTCTAGACGCTCCAACTGTCAATCAAAATCCGCTGCCAAATCATAATGAAGCAAACATGCTCGAAGTGATAGCCAGTGGTAAAGATGCTGTAATGTCCTTCAAGCTGATCATTAAAATTTAAAATGATTCAAAAAAATCAACAAATACTATAGATTTGACAAAAGAGAAACTTGTAGAATCAGAGGTGGTGATAACAAAACTTGAATCATAGAATGTTCCCTTGGTGATGGAGAAAGATATTTCAGAAAATGATGGGTCAAGTCAAGTAAAGCCAAAACTCATTGTTCCTGAAAGATCCCCTAAACCTCTCTTAATCATAAAAGGAGCTCCTATAGCTCCCATTGTTATTAAACCAGCGTCATAGTTGCCTATGGTTAATACTAAGGCAGTTCCTTAGAATTATAATCGTGTTATAGTGATGCACAAGGGGAAGGAAGTGATTGAAGATGTGGATGAAGTAGGGGGATTAACTCGATCTGGAAGATGTTATGCCCTAATAGAGTTAAGAAAGAATAAACAAGGCAATGAAGAACAAATGACGGTCAAGAAGCCTTTTACTGATGAAGAAACTGATGAATTCTTAAAGAAAATAAAAGTGCCATAATATTCTGTTGTAGAACAATTGAGAAGACATCATCACAAATTTCTTTATTGTCTTTATTAATATATTTATAAGAAAACCGCAAGGCTATAGTTAAGATTCTTAACGAAGCATGTGTTCCTAGTGAGATTAAAGTGAATCAGCTGGAAAAAGTTGTTGAAAGGATCCTTGAAGCAAACAAGATTACTTTCTCAGATGATGAATTGCCTGTGGAAGGTACTGGACATAATAAGGGTCTCTACATTACTGTGAAATGTGAATATTGCATCGTCACTCGAGTGTTAATTGATGGAGGATCAGGCGCTAATATTTTTCCTATGTCAACTTTGCAAAAGTTGAATGTTAATGTAGAAAGAATCCGACCTAACAATGTATGCATCAAAGGTTTTGACGGATCAAAAACTGATGCCATTGGTGAAATAGAACTCATATTGACAATTGGGCCTGTGGATTTGCTATGGATTTCCAAGTACTGAACATTGATGCTTCATATAATATGTTATTTGAAAGGCCATGGATTCATAGGGCTAAAGCAGTCGCATCAACGTTGCACCAAATGGTCAAATTTGAACATGAAAGACAAAAGATAGTTGTTTATGGTGAAGGAGACTTATCCATGCATAAAGACTACTCCGTTTCCTCCATCAAAGAAATACTACAAACAGAGTATTAATTCATCAAACTTCTGAGGTAGTGGTTGTAGAGCATATCCTCAAGGGGAATCTCATCGCAAGACCACAATTATCCTCTGCATCTGTTATGGTAGTGAATGAAATGTTGAAGCATGGTTTCGAAGCAGGGAAAGGTCTAGGATTGTTTTTGCAAGGCAGGGTTCATCCAGTAAACCTCCATGGGAACCTTAGTACTTTTGGTTTGGGATACGTGCCCAATGCTGAAGATATAAAGAGGGCTAAAAGGCATAAGAAAGAGTTATGGGCACTTACCAAGTTGATACCGCCACTTCACGAATCCTTTATAAAAGTCAATGTTGTTAGGTCCTCTATGTTATCTACTACAGAGTTAATGAATGATGATGATACAGAGTTGATTGGCCTTTTCCCAGAATATGTTCATTGAAGCTGATATGGTTGAAATTAGGGAAGGTATCAGTAATACATATATGCAGTTTATCGGCCCTGATGTCCAGCTTAACAATTGGGAGGCCACTCCTCTCCCTACTATGAAGGAGTTTTGTTAGTTTGTTTGTTTTTCTTTCAGTCTTAGTAGCTTGTTTTTCTTTCTGTAATTTGAATAATTTTAGGATTGCAATTCAGATCTTTACCTTGGTATTTTAGGTTAAAACTCTTTCTAGCTTTGTTTTTAATAAAGTGCAGTCTCCCTTTATTTTATTTTGAGTCTGATATTTATTTGTTTATTTATTTTCTATCATACAGTTCCTTCTATGCTGATTCTAATGATATCACATGCATGAAGAATTGTCAACTAAATTTAAAAACCCAATCTAATTATGAAATAATGAATAAAGAAGTTGAATATGATGAAGAAAAAACATTCGAAGATATAAGCAAAGATTTCAAACAGTTTGAGAACAAGTCAAACCCTAATTTGGAGGAAACTGAAGCGATCAATTTAGGAGATTATGAAAATATTAGGGAGACTAAGATAAGTGTACATGCTCAACCACAACAAAAGAAAGCTATAATTGAAGCTTTTCTTGAGTACAAAGACATCTTTGCGTGGTTATATGATGATATGCCCAGTTTGAGCACCAATGTGGTAGTTCACAAGTTGCTAATTGATCCTTCTTTCCCACTTGTCAAGAAAAAGTTAAGGAAGTTTAAAATTGACATGAGCGTAAAAATCAAAGAAGAGATCACAAAGCAACTTGAAGCTAAAGTTATTAGAGTGGATCAATATCCTACTTGGTTGGCAAATATTGTCCCTGTTCCAAACAAGGATGACAAAGTTCTAATGTGTGTTGATTATCATAATCTAAATAAAGCGAGTCCGAAAGATAATTTTCCACTTCCTAATGTCCATATTTTGTTGGACAATTGTGCTAAACATGATCTTGCATCTTTTGTGGATTGTTATGCGTGTTATCACCAAATCATTATGAATCTAAAAGATGCCAAAAAGACATCATTTATTACGTCATGGGGGATATATTGTTATTGAGTTATTCCGTTCCAACTAAAGAATGCTGGGGTAACTTATATAAGGGCAATGACTACATTGTTTCACGACATGATGCACAAGGAGATTGAAGTTTATATTGACGATGTGATTATTAAATCCAGAGAGCAGTCTGACCATGTAAAAGATCTTAGAAAATACTTTGAAAGGCTTCGAATATATGATCTCAAACTTAACCCAGCGAAATGTGTATTTGGCGTACCGTCAGGAAAGCTCTTAGGGTTTATAGTCAGTCGATGCGGCATTGAGTTAGATCCTTCAAAAATAAAAGCTATTCAAGATTTTCCTCCACCAAAGAATAAAACAGAGGTGATGAGCTTACTTGGAAGGTTGAATTATATCAGTATATTCATTGCTCAGCATACGACAACCTGCGAGCCAATATTTAAGTTGTTGAAGAAGAATGCTAAAGTTGAATGGACTGAAGAATGTCAAGAGGCATTTGACAAAATTAAGAGATACTTGTCGAATTCGCCTATTTTGGTTCCTCCAGAGCCAGACAGACCCTTGATATTGTACATGTCTATGTTAGACAATTCTTTCGGTTGTGTATTGGGTCAACATGACGTTATAGGCAGAAACGAACAGGCCATATACTACCTTAGCAAACAGTTTACCACTTATGAGGCTAAGTACACTCTTCTTGAGAAGACATGTTGCGCCTTAACTTGGGTAGCCCAAAAGCTGAAACATTACTTTTTATATTATACTACTTACCTCATATCTCGTATGGATCCTTTAAAGTACATTTTTCAAAAGCCAATGCCCACAGGCAGACTCACAAAATGGCAGATGTGGCTCACAAAGTTTGATATTGTCTATGTCACACGAACTGCAATGAAAGTTCAAGCTTTAGCAGATCATTTGGCTAAAAATCCTATTGATGAGGAGTATGAACCATTGAAGACTTACTTTCCAGATGAAGAGGTATTGTATGTTTATGAGTTTATTTCTGGCAATAGCCATTCAGGTTGGAAGTTGTTCTTTGATGGAGCTGTTAATGTAAAAGGAGTGAGAATAGGAGCAGTTCTTATTTCTGAATCAGGACAATATTATCCTATAACAGCCCAACTTTGATTCTATTGTACCAATAATATGGCAGAATATGAAGCTTGCATTTTGGGTTTGAGATTAGCTATTGACATGGGGATCCAAGAATTGTTAATATTAGGAGACTCAAATTTGTTAGTTCATCAAATCCAAGGAGATTGAGAGACTCGTGATTTAAAGCTCCTACCATATCGAGGGTGTTTGCAAGATCTATGTCAATGATTTGTATTAGTAAAGTTCAAACACATTCCCAGAGCTCATAATGAGATTGCTGATGCTTTGCCGACCTTATCTTCAATGCTTCAACATCCCAAAAAAACTTATATTGACCCTTTGCATATACAGATTCATGATCAACATGCATATTTCAATGTGGTTGAGGAAGAACTTGATGGGGAGCCATGGTTCCAGGATATCAAGAATATATTCAGACTGAAAAATATCCTATACATGCCGATGGTAACCAAAAGAGAACCATTCGACGTTTATCTAGTGAATTTTTCCTAAGTGGAGGAATCTTGTATAAGAAGACTCTTGATTTGGGACTTTTGAGGTGTGTAGATACTAAAGAAGCTTCAAAAATCATGACTGAAGTACATTCTGGGATTTGTGGACCACACATGAGTGGGTATGTTTTGGTAAAGAAAATACTCCGAGCAGGTTATTATTGGATCACCATGGAGGGAGATTCCATCAATTTCGTTCGTAAATGTCATGAATGTCAAGTACATGGGGACTTGATACATTCCCCTCTCTCTGAGTTGCATACAATGACTGCTCCATGACCTTTGTGGCTTAGGGAATGGACATAATTGGACCAATTGAATCAAAGGCTTCGAATGGACATAGGTTCATCTTAGTAGCCATTGATTATTTTACGAAGTGGGTAGAAGCAGTGACTTTCAAGTCAGTGGCCAAGAAAGTGATGGTTGATTTTATCCACTCCAACATCATTTGTCGGTTTGGCATTTCAAAGATAATTATCATGGATAATGCTGTGAATCTCAATGCCATATGATGCAAGAAGTGTGCCAGCAATTTAAGATTATGCATCGGAATTCAACTCCTTAATGTCCAAAGGCGAATAGAGCTGTAGAAGCTGCCAACAAGAACTTAAAGAAAATACTCTGTAAGATGGTGCTGGGTTCCCGATTAAGTTACTTTTTGCTTTGTTGGGTTATCGTACTATAGTTCAGACTTCAATTGGTGCAACTCTTTACTTGTTAGTGTACGGAATTGAAGCAGTTATACCTGCAAAGATTGAAATTCCATCTCTTCAAGTAGTTGTAGAAGCTGAAATTGATGATGACCAATAGGTCAAGATTCGTTTGGAGCAATTAAGCTTGATTGATGAAAAAAGATTAACATCAGTATGTCATGGACAACTATACTAGAAGAGAATGGCCCGAACATATAACAAAAGGTGCGTCACAAATATTTTGAAGTTGGTCAGTTAGTACTAAGATGCATCCTACCCCATCAGATTGAAGCCAAAGACAAATTTTCTCCTAATTGGCATGAACCATTCATGGTGAAGAAAGTGTTACCTAATGGCGCGTTATATTTGACTGATATAGAAGGCAAAATGGAAGGAATGCCAGTTAATGCTGATGCAGTTAAAAGATATTATGTATGATATTCATGTACAATTACATTATATACGTTTTGTACTTGAATTTTAAAAGATTGAAATAATGAAGGCATTTTGTTCTACTATCCGAATAATATATCAACCTTTGCTTACCCCTTTTGAGCTTTTATCTTTCTTCGTACCCCTCTTTTGGAATCAAATTAAAGTGAAAAAAAAATCAATCAAAAATTTAAAATCAAGCAAAAGAAATTTTTCTGAACTACGTTTGACCTGATTCTTGCTATGACAAGATACGTAGATACCCCTACTCTGGGGTTCGGTCCAACTAAAAGAAAATTCAAATTACCCAGAATAAAATGAAACTGGGGCAAAAGTTTATTTCCTTAAAAAGAGTCGATTCCAAAAGTTGTATGCTTTACCTAATGTTGTATAAATTTTGAGCTTCACGCCGATCTTTCTTTCTAACCCAGTCTAAAAGCCAAGTTACAACCAAAGAAAGACCTTCAGATCAATCTTTGAGAATGTTAAGGCTAAACATGTTATGGGTGCATGATATTTATATTTTTGGTGTTTACTTAAAAGAAAAAGTGAATGAAAATGAGAGAGTCTTATTGGTGAAAACCCTTTTGGGCACCATAAGGCGACTGTGAGCTGAAAAAAAATGAAAATAAGATAGAATCATTGGCAAAAACCCATTGAGGTGCCACTAGCCGAAGGAGGTTTGTTATCTAGAAGGAACAAGTTCAAGATTGACCTAATTTAAAGTTCAATAAGTGGACAAAAGTTGTAATGATTAGTATGGGTAGATCTGGTTGTTTGATTCAAAATGCATGTCATAATCACCTGAATCAGTTTCCACATTCAGATAAGTTTTTCTTTTTGTTTTGAAAAAGAGATGCCTATTGTCTTTTTCTTTTTTCTTTTTGATATTTTGTGTCCTTATCATCAAATGAAAATTTTTGTTGTCTTTTGTGTTTTTGAGTCAAATTCACGTCAGGTCAAGTGAGAAAGAACTCCAAACTTACTACCAACTTCTTCAATAGTAAAAATCAAGACAAAGGGTCGATGTACAAAGACAACACTTCAAAGTATAATGAAGTACTCAGAATGATCGTGATTTGACAATTCTTGGTTAGTTGAAAGATAAAAGGTATATGAAAAGTTAAATCTTGAGATATTATACAAGAGAAATATGTTTTGAGTTGAGAGTATCAGTAGTCAGAATTTTAGGTCAGAAGTATGACAAGTCAATGGATATCAATCAAGGAATAAAAAGGAGTTGAGCATGGAAAGTGCAAGAACAGTCAGTTCAAGATCCAAATACCACAAACCAACCACCATGTGTTTTTAAAACTCACAATTTGTCTTTGTTTTGTTTGAAACAGAAATAGAAAGTTTTCAAATAAAGGATGCAATTTCATACTTCTGTCAATGCAAGAGTTATGATTACAACATACGATAGTGGATCTCAGTTATGGATCATATTTGAAAAATAAAAAAAAGGAAGTCCAGGAGCTCGCCTGAAGAACAAGATGAAAAAATTACAAGTCCAGGAGCCCGCCTGAAGAACAGGGTGAAGAAATTACAAGTCCAGGAGCCCGCCTAAAGAACAGGGTGAAAAAATTTGTAAGTTCAGGAGCCCGCCTGAAGAACAAGGTGATGAAATTTGTAAGTCTAGGAGCCCGCCTGAAGAACAGGGTGAAGAAAAAGAAAGTCCTGGAGCCCGCCTAAAGAATAGGGTGAAGAAATTGTAAGTCCAAGAGCCCACCTGAAGAACAGGGTAAAGAAAAAAGGAAGTCCAGGAACCCACTTGAAGAACAGGGTGAAGAAAAGAGAAAGTCCAGGAGCCCGCCTGAAGAACAGGGTGAAAAAAAAAGGAAGTCCAGGAGCCCGCCTGAAGAACAGGGTGAAGAAAAAAGGAAGTCCAGGAGCCCACTTGAAGAACAGGGTGAAGAAGTAACAAGTCAGGAGTTCGCTTGAAGAATAGGGTGAATTTTCAAGTTCAAGTCACGAAGATTTGAATCAAGATTTTAGAGGTTATAATTTTCATTTGTATTTTTCATTTTTGATTTTTTGTTAGCCATTTGAATGTAAAAGGTAGAAGTCGTTAACTGGAAACTCAACAGAATGTCATTTGACTTTTAACTCTTTTTCTCTCCATATTACCTTTGAACTACTCGTGACCTGATTCCCTTATAACCCGGGATAGGTAGGATGTCCAAAAACAGGACTCAGTCACATTTTTACTTTTATTTTTAATTTTATTTTATCCTTACCTTTCAAATAATTGGAGGGTCAAAAATCATATCTTATCTACTTCTTTGTATGAAAACTCTTCGAGATTCCACACAAAGAGAGGCAAAAATGTAGACACGTGATTTTTGATCCTTCCTAAATTTTAACTTGTCTATCAATATTAAATATTTATATTTATATTTAATCATATATTATTTTTATTTTTATTCTAATAAAAAATAATATAAAAATTAAAATATATTATTTCTTTTATAAATTTTAATAAATAAATTAGTAGTTTAAATACTATTTAATTATATTTATATTTGTCTATTTATAAATTGTTATTATGTTTTATTAAATATAAAATTAATTAATTATTATTATATTAATGTTTTATTATTTCATTTGTTTATTTTTCTATTATATTATTTATTTTTCTATTATATTATTTATTCATTTACTTCTATTTATTATTTATCTTTATTTATTATTATTAATTAAATAATGTATAATATATAGATTTTGATTTTTAAATTTTAAATTTTTTTCCCCCTTCCCCTTATCTGTCTTTTAACCGTTCCCTCCCAAAAGTCCTTTTATAAAAGGACTCCCTATTCAGTTAAAAAAAGGCAGAGACTATGTACTTGAACTCTACAATATCAGATAGAAATAAAACCAGAGAGAAAAATACAGAGAGTAAAACACAGTAAGGAAAAACTCCGAAGGAGAAAACAAAGAAAAGAAAGAGTAAAAAATCAAATTTCAAGATTCCGTTGGAGTTTCCAGTGACAATCTTTTATTTCATCACTCAATTTATTCATTACAGGTTCATATTCAAACATTTATGTTATCAATTTTACGGTGAAAAAAACATGAATGAAATATTCAATATGTTCTCTGTGGATGAATACATATAATGAGATAATTTATGCTTGATATTTCACACAATGTATTAACAGAATCCATCTTTTACATTGTATATTCACATCACACTACATCACTGATATTTTAATTTTTTACTGCCATACACACACCCCTCTGAAAACACATGCATATACTGTAGCGCGCACAAACACAATAATAATAATTGATGGAAAATTAGAAAAATGGGGAAAAAATCAGTGACAAATGAGAGAAAGATCAAAAAATAGAGGAGTGAATAGAGAAGAATTGAGTTCATGAATTTTCTGGCGAGTTCTTATCAGAAACCCACCGGAAAACAACCCAAAACCGCTGGATCTCTCTCTCCGTTCAGCCGTCACTGTCCATCAGTGGCCGGCAACCCAGGTGCAGCATCACTGCCGCTGTCCTTTCTCCTTCTCCCGCCCTTGTCGCGCTATGGAAGGGCTACATCTAACCGGAATCGTTTGCCGGTGAAGCCCAAATAGCGCTGCCCCTCCTCTTTCCTTTCTTCCGATACCGGCGAACCTCCTTATCACTGTCGGCGGCAAAATTCCGGTGAATTAAAATATCAACACATCAAGTTAATAAAGTACAGAAAAAATCTCAAATATATTAAGACACACACACACACACACACATATATATATATAGTATAAAAATAAAATAACTTTAAACATCAATACTCTTAATTATATTAAAGGTTGACTGGACGAATTAAGTAATAATGAAATAAAAATAATCTAAATCTTAAGGGCAAGATAAAACATATCTGTCATAATATATAGATCAGTCGTGTAGAAGGTTAATACAAGAAAATAAGAAAGCAAGAAAGAACTTTTTTTTATTTCAAGTGAGTGAGGATAGGGTATATGTGTGAGAATGAAGATGCAGCTCTTGCTAGATTCATAATACTAAAATCAGTGTGTACATATTTCACTAGAACTATTAAGTATTTACTGAATTAATGAGTTCTTTGTTATTTTGCCCTTAAATGTCTATTTTTGTTTGCGATTTGCATCCTATTCTTTTAATGATTCCTAATATATTCAATTCCTTGCAACTTATAAAGAAAGAAAGCAAAAATAAAGAAAATATTGGAGTTGGTTGAAAAGAAAGTAATTTTTATACTATATCTCACTTCAAAATACCACCAAAAAAAATAGTTCACATTTGGGAAGGAAATTATATGTTATTATCTTTTTCAGATTGAGTAAATAATTTTATGTACCGAAAGTCTATTCTTTTTACATTGCTAGATTTTAAATGTCAATTATTTTTAAACATCTTAGAATTAAAACAAACATTCAATATAAATTAATAGGTCAAATTACACTATCATTACAAAAATCACCTATATAAGCTAAATCCTACAATAAATAAATATGTACAAATGCTTTACACGATTAATTAAATTACTCATTGATATATCTTGTTTAAAGCCGGTTAAATAAGAAAAACTTAAAATTTATAAATATTCTTTAAATGATCTGATAGTAAAAAAAAAAAACTTTTTATACTAATAATATATATAACTTAATGTAAGTGTTGTTTGTCATTTCAATAGTTAATCACTTCGAAGAGAAGGTGAAATTATTAATTAATCTTCTGACCCTAGGATTTTGGTCACGCACCGTATTATATATATACACACATAATATTAATTTCCTTTTTTGAACAAAATGATGACGTTCTCTTGATTTCGCTCACTTTTCTGCTACTTATTAATTAGGGGAGTAGTGTAACTCTTTATTTCTAAGCTTTCACACAATTGATTTTTAGTATCTGTTCGTTTTGTTCTCTCTTAAACTACGCCATTCCATCAATGAAATCAATCCATTGAAAGAACCCTCAATCACACAAGCTATACCAGAGTTTTTCATGTGATAATCCAAGTTAGTTTCCTCCATTGTAGGACATTCCTTAAGGTTGAATTCTGGTTGGGCTATCCTCCACATAACACTATTGTGAGTGTAGTCTTTGTTATTTTTAGCTGATAAACTTAGATGATATTTGGTAGACTTAGGGCTACTAATCAAAGAACTCCATGATTTTTAAACAGACTTGAATCGAGCCTTGAGAGAATTTCAGTTGGCCAATAAAGGTTTGTGGGGTTGCTTTGATTTGGGTGTTGGTGGGATGCTTCATCAGATACCGGTTGTTTTGTTGATAAGTCAAAAACCTCAGTTTCACAACTTGTTTGTTCTTCTAGTTCCAGCTTTTCCATGACTTCTTGACTGATTAATCTGTTATCTTGTTCATATTCTGAATTTTCCTGCTTTACTCCATTATTCTCTCCATTTAGTTTTTTCCACTGGTAGCATTTATATAAATGTTGGAACCAAAGAATAAAGAAAGAGAAAGAAAAAAGAATGAAAAAGCTTGACCAAATGTTCAAATCTTAACGGAGGCTATAAATGCTAAATGATTCTTTTTTCTTCGATGAGAGTGTAAAAAAACTTTCAACAGTAACAAAGCCGGTCTTACTAGGAGAAATGGTCAATAGTGATGTAATTTCAAGGAAACATAAAATACGACCTCCTCCATATTTTCTACATATTATATAACAATAGAAAAAAAGATAAATATATTGTTGAGAAATGATTCAAAAAAGATTCTTGACCAAGTCTTCAGGAAGTTAGTGAGTTGTTAGTTAG
>NC_061117.1:223133844-223148550 GCF_002878395.1 Capsicum annuum | reverse complement strand
GGGGTAGGGGTAGGGTAGGTGAGGGTATGGGTATGGGGTGGTGAGGTGTGAGGTGTCCACTTTTAATTGGATAGGTTGTTAGGATAAGATAAATTAGTTAGAGGTATTGTTTTGTTTATATTTGTATTTTTGTGGGATATAATTACATTGGGTTGGACACATAGTAAGGTGAACTAAAAATGAATAAAATTAGACTTTGGGAGGGACAAAATTAGGTGTCTACATCATGCCCCCTTTGAATGTAAACACGAAGTGTTTTCAGACAAAGAAGTAGACAGCGAGACCCGACCATTATTCAAAGAAAGAAACAGAAGGAAGAAGGACAACCGGATTTTGACTTAAGACATCCTACCTACCCAAGTTATGAGAGAATCAAGTCACAAGTATTTCAAAGGATTGGAAAGAGAAGGACTATGCCGAGTTGGTGAGTCGAGTGAGGTTCCATCGAGGTTCCAGTCCGAGGCTCTGTTATTACATCAAAAATGAAAATTACAAGTTAAAAACATAAATGAAATTACAAAATCCTATCTATGCAGCTTCTTCTTGACTTTTGACTTGAGTTTCATTACCCTATTCTTCAGGCGGGCTCCTGACTTTCAATTTCATCAACTTGTTGTTTGGCTTTCAATTGTTTCACCTCGTTACTTAACTTTCAATTTTCTCACCCAATTTTTCAGGCGGGCTCCTGACTTGATATTTTTCAATCTGCTAACTTTCAACTTTTCACTTTGTTGCTTTGTTTTCAAATTCTTCACCTTGTTGCTTGACTTTCAACTTCTTCACTTTGTTGCTTGACTTTTCATTTCTTCACCCTATTCTCCAGGCGGGTTCCTGACTTGCTATTTCATTAACTTGTTGCCATGCTTTCAACTTCTTCACCCTGTTCTGTAGGCGGGCTCCTGACTTGTAATTTTTCAATCTATTTAGCTTTCAATTTCTTCACCTTGTTGCTTGGTTTTCCATTTATTCGCCCTGTGCTTCGGGCAGGCTCCTGAAATCACATCAAAACTAAAAAGAAAATTATCCCAAGCAAATATTATTATAAAGAGGTTTTATTTGCCAGAAAAGTAAAGTTTCAAAAACAGAAATTGAATTTTATCCCTTGTTTATCATCAGAAGACTTTTGGAAAAGTCACATCATACTTGCATGTTGCAATAATGAATCAAAACTCTGACCAAGAAATGCATCTCTTGAGAGTACAATTGAATAAGCAAGACTAGGAAGTGCATCTCCTAAGAATTAAAGTGAGGGATTCTAACTAGAAAGTGTGTCTTCTAGAGATACAAGTTTAAGTTAAAAGTGTGTCACCTGACAAATGAAAACTAGCAAGGAAGTGTGTCTCCTAAGGATTAAGTGCAATAACTCAACTAGAAAGTGCATTTTCTAGAAATCAAGACTCAAGTTAGGAAGTGCATCACCTAAAAATCAAAATTCAAAATACGCAATCAAGGAAGTGCATCTCCTTACCAATGTTGCTTAAATTATCAAAACGAGGAAGTGCATCACCTAAAAATCAAAATTCGAAATATCCAATCAAGGAAGTGCATCTCCTTACCAATGTTGCTTGAATTATCAAAACAAGGAAGTGCATCTCCTTACCAATGCCGCTTGAATTACTCATACAAGGAAGCAGTCTCCTCACAAATGGTTCTTGAATTAACCAAACAAGGAAGTGCATCTCCTTAGAAATGTTTTCATGAATTAACCAAAAAAGAAAGTGCTTCTCCTTAAAAATGTTGCTCGAATTGCCTAAACAAGGAAGTGCATCTCCTTACAAATGTTGCTTGAATTAACTGAACAAGGAAGTGCATCTCCTTACCAACACCGCTTGAATTACCAAAATAAGGAAGTACGTCTCCTAACAAATTTTGCTTGAATTAACCAATCAAGGAAGCGCGTATCCTTACAAATGTCAATTAAATTACTAAATAAGGAAGTGTGTCTCCTAACAAATGTCTCTTGAATTAATCAAACAAGGAAGTGCATCTCCTCACAAATGTTTCTTGAATTAACCAAATAAAGGAAGTGCATCTCCTTACAATATTGCTTGAATTGTCCAAATAAGGAAGTGCGTCTCCTTACAAATGTTGCTTGAATTAACCAAACAAGGAAGTACATCTCCTTACCAACACCGCTTGAATTACCAAAATAAGGAAGTGCGTTTCCTAACAAATTTTGCTTGAATTAACCAATCAAAGAAGTGTGTCTCCTTACAAATGTCGATCGAATTATCAAATAAGGAAGTGCGTCTCCTAACAAATGTATCTTGAATTAATCAAACAAGGAAGTGCGTCTCCTCACAAATGTTTCTTAAATTAACCAAATAAAGGAAGTGCATCTCCTTACAATATTTCTTGAATTGTCCAAACAAGGAAGTGCTTCTCCTTACCAACATCAATTGAATTACAAAAACAAGGAAGTGTGTTTCCTAATATATGTCTCTTGAATTTCTCTAACAAGGAAGTTCATCTCCTTACAAATATTATTTGAATTACCCAACCAAGGAAGTGCATCTCCTTACAAGGAAGCGTGTCTCCTAGAAATCTTTAATTATGAGTTTTACCAGGGCTTTGAATACCAAATATATGCAGAAATATTGTCTCCTTCATTTGTGGAAGTGCGGTATTACAACTTTTGATGTTTAGGATTTGAAATCCTTGATTCGAAGGTAACATGTGTTCCTATTTCATACAAAGAAAACTTGTTAGTTTAAAAACATGGTGGCTGGTTTGCGACTTTGGATTTGGTGGAAATTGCTCTTGCCCCAGTCGCATTTAATCTTGCTTTCAACCATTAGCATGTGTCACTGTCTTGCTGTATCAATGACCCAAACTCAGATTATTAAGAGTGACTCTGAAATAAATACAGTATCCCTGCTTTGTCATGCTTCTCAGATAAACCCTTTGAACCTTGGTATTTCCATGAGTTCCCAGACTTGTCGGTTGACAAAACTTTCTGCATGCCTTGTTTTGGCTCACAATCATGTCTTTAGCATGTGCTGACCCTTTTGTCTTGCTTTGTGCAATTGAAGAAGCTGGTAGCCAGTTTTGAAATCTTTCTCACTTATTTTGACATGAACTTGACTCAAAGACAAGAGAAAAATGACAATGACTTTTATTTGGACAATTGACTCAAGAAAACAAAATAAAAATAAAGAAAAGAAAGAAAAGACAATGAGTGTCCCCATTTGAAATAAAGAAATGAAAATTTTTTCTAGACATGACAGTCAACTCTAATGATTATGCCATGCATTTTGGATTAAGCTATCTAATCTTTCCATCCAAACTTTCTACCAATTGTTGTTGAGTTAATGGCCTTGAAACTGAGTTGCTCTCTTAGGATAATTGCATTCAGACCTCATTCGGCTAGTGACGCCTTAAAGGGTCTTTTCCTAAGCTCACCATTGTCTTATGGTGTCTGTGAGGGGTTTTACTAATGAGACTCTCTTATTCTCATTTCTCCCAACTCACAATCGTCTTACGGTGCCCGTGAGGGTTTTCACCAATAAGACTCTCTCATTTTTATCTCTCTCAACTTACTATCGCCTTACAGTGCCTATGAGGATTTTCACCAATAAGACTCTCTCATATTTTATTTCTCTCTTGATTCCTTATGCTGAGAAACACAAGTAGTTCCCAAAAAGCGTCATCATATCCATTGCATGCTTAGCCTTAACATTCTCAAAGATTGATCTGAAGGTCTTTCTTTGTAACTTGGCTTTTGGATAGGGTTAGAAAGAAAGGATGGCATGAGGCCCAAACAACACTTGAAGTGGGTTAGAACTTACAACTTTTGGAATCGACTCAAACAAATGAGGATTAACTCATGCCCCAGTTTCTTTTGACCGGATGATTCTAAATTGTTTATTTGGTTGGACCAAGCCTTTGACACTTTTTTTTTGTAAACATTTTTGACTCTTTTTTGAAACTTTTTGACTTTATCTTTTTACTCGACACTATTCTTTGAACTTTGCTTACTCTATCTTGATTCCAAAAGAGGGGTATGAAAGAAAATAACACTAAGGCTCAAATGGGGTAAACAAAGGATGACACAATGTTTGGATAACAGAATGAAATGCCTTCATCATATCAATCCTTGAGAATGCAAGTACGTAACATGCAATTGGAAGTAAGAGATGAAGATCATTTGTGACATCTTTTTAAGCAGATTGAGTCTGTGCGTCACTACTTTTTCTATAAACTCCACCTTTGTTATACATTTCTCATATCAAATGACTCATACTTTTGTGGAGCTGCTTATCTTCTTGTTTCTCTTGATATAGCGATCACACATCCACTATTTGACCTAATTGGGACTTTCCTTTTGATCGATGACCAAGTTGTTCTTGTGATTCTCAAAATAATTGCCTTAACTTGTCACCAAATGTCTCAGCACTCTATCTATTTTCTCATATGCTCTCTTTTTCTAACTTTAACCCTCTGATTCAATGTTCATGCTTAAACTGGATTTTAAGATCTGGTTGAAAATTTCACTAGCATGTTATATCACTAGAGTTAACACAAAATGTACTATATAAAGAAAACAAAAAAACAACACATATTTAAAACACAAAGGAAAATGAGACACTTCATTTAGTCAAAACAAAAGATAAATGGGTTTGAACATAAACAACAAAAGGAAAAGACAAGACAGATCCCGAACTACAACCCCGAAATAATTCGGAGAACAGAAATTAAAATAAAACAAGCTACCAAACCCTTTCCTACTAAGGAGAGATGTGACTTCTCAATTGCTCAACCTGACATCTTAGCCACTGGTTTGCATATCAGCATGACTAGAGTTTTCCTCACTGTCAATGTTCTGCACCATGATTAATTTATCTTGAGTCATCTTTTCAATTTCTCTTTTCAAAGTACGACAATCTTCAATACTGTGACCCTAAACATCGAAATGATATGTACATCGTACATTAGGATCAAAACTTCTTGGATGTGGGTCAGGAGTATACCCAAGGAAAAGAGTGATCATGCCCTGCTGTACCAATCTCTGGAATAAACTTGCATACGACTCTCCAATGGGTGTGAAGCTATCCCTCAACTTCTGTCTTATTTAATTATTTGGCTTAAATTAAAAACCAGGCCTAGAAGGGCTTCGGTATGTATGTGGAGTTAGAGGATAACTCGGTAGAGTTGGCACGTGCCAGTGTGGGTAAGATGAGGGTTGAACATATGGTTGCGCATTATACACTTGATATAGAGATGGGGGAATGGAGTGTAATGGATTTTGGGAAGGATTCTGTGGAACTTGGCCATAAACTTGGGTTTGAGCCCGTGGGTAACGATGGTATGGTTCTCTTACCCGTGCCTGTTGTCCAACAATAATAGCAGATGCATCTTCCTCATTCTTCTTTCCTCCAACACTTCCCGAACCTTTTTGAATTGCTTGAGTAGTCGCTTTCAATGTTGCAAAACTCACAATGTGAGTGGTCTTAATTCCATCCTCTATCATCTCCCCCATTTTGAGGACCTCAATAAATGGCTTGCCTAATGTAGGTAACAAGTGTTGATAATATGTTTCATCTAGCACTTGAATAAACACCTCCACTATCTTGCTTTGTTTCATTGGCGGTTTTACTCTAGCAGCTTGTTCGCGCCATCTGATCGCATACTCCGTGAAACTCTCAGTATTCTTCTTTTTTATACCAGTTAGGGATTTTTCATTAGGTCAACTCCACATTGTATTGAAATTGTTGCACAAATCCATTAGCTAGGTCATCCCAACTAATCCACTTGTCAATGTCTTGATCAACAAACCATTCTGAAGCTAGGCCTGAAAGACTCTCCCCGAAATAAGCCATGAGTAGTTCTTCCTTTCCTCTAGCGCCCCTTAGCTGGTAGTAATAGTGTCTCAAATGTGCTATAGGTGCGCCATGTCCATCATAATTCTCAAACTTCGGCATTTTAACACCAAGAGGAAGATGTACACCTGGAAACATGCACAGATCTTTATATGAGATACTTTTGTACTCCCCAAGTCCTTGCAATTTTTTAATAGTCAGTTCCAAACGTCTCAATTTTCTATCTATTTCCTCTTGTTCTTCTGTCATAACAGGATTCTCAGTGTTAGGAGGAAATTCAGGCAGTTGAAGGTAATCGTAAGGATCAATCGACTTAAATGTGGGCTCGGGAGCGTAATGCTGATCACTAAAAATATTCAATACAGGGTCACTTGTAGAGTGAGGAATCACAACCATTGGATTGACATTAAAAGCAGGAGCTCCAGATGGGAGTGGGGCTACAAAAGCATGAATAGCAGGCGGAGCCGAGCATGTGGTAATTTTGTATTGAGGAGTGAGGAAATGAATATTGGAAGTGTTTGGATATTGTTGCCCCGGAGTAGGTCCTGATGCATGTTGTGGCGTGTCGACCAAAATAGGAAATTGTGCATGTGACACTAGAGACAAACTAAAAATATATTCCAGATTATCTGCGGGAAATAGAGGAGGCGGCAACCCATTAGCCCAAGCTCGATGCATTTCTATCATTTGTTGCCTCAATTTCCGAATCTCTTCATTAGCTCCTACATTCTCATTCCCCAAACTTCCCATCTGATTAGTGACAGCAAACTCGGTATCCTTGTTGGCCATAACTTTCTCTGTTACTTGGAGCAATATGGAGGACCGGCCAAAATGCCACAAATCAACCACCTTAAACTAACTAGACAAGAGATAACAAATGCGTTAGAGTTCAACGATTTTTCAAAACCTCTTCTTCTTTTTTTTTTTCCTGAAAAAAATCACCGAACCCTAGAAGGGCGCCTACGTATCTCACCCCCAAAAGGGGAGAATCAGGTGTGCGTAGTTCGTGAAGTTTTTCCAAAATGGCCAATTAAACTCTTTTTTCTTTCTTGAAACAACGTGTCAAAAGAATTGACGAACTTTTTTTTTTTTTTTTTTTTTTTTTAGGTTTAAATCTCTATACAAAATGAAACCTGTGATTACCAAAGAAAAATCTTTTTGGGTTTTCGATTTTTGAATTTCATGTGAAAATGAAACTTGAACCTATTAAAGGAAAATCTTTTTGTAGTTTTCTTTTAAAGACGTATATGAAACACCTACTCTAAATAGAGAGTGAAGAAATATTTTTGGATTTTTCAAATAAGATTCCAGAACCAACAATAGGCTGCCTACGTATCTCACTCCCAAAAGAGAAGAATCAGGGGTGCGTAGTTCGTCCATATTGGACAAATAAAGATTAACTAACAGACTGACCCTAACTTAAGAGACACAACCAAAGACCGAAGAATAAAAGAAAATAAAAAAAATAAAAATTGGGTTTTAATTTGACACCAACAACTATGAAAGAAAAATCTTTTTTTTTTTTGAAATTTTCGAATTATGAATGCGTGGTAAAGGAATAAAAAGATTTTTTTTTTTGATATTTTCGTTATATGAAATGTACAAAACTTCTACCATTTTTTTCATTATATTTTTTTTTTTGCATTTTCCTTTATAAAACCTCCTATTGTAAAAACAAATCTTTTTTTCGAAATTTTTGAATTGTGAAAAATAAAAGCCATAAAGAACTCTAAAAACTACAAAACTCTTTTGCGGACTAATTTTTTTCTTTTTCTTTTTTCTTTTTTTTTTTCACACACTTTACTTTCTAACACATGCTTTACCCCACATCAGTCTGTCAAATGACCACGTTATCCTCAAAGATGCAACATTTAGCACGTAGGAATGCTTTAGAGGTAAGTCTCCTACAAAGGACCAAGTGGACCCGCTAGGTCTCAATATGATGCACATAAGCATGACCTAAAGGCTGACCTACGTTGGGGTTCACTAACAAGGCCGTTAGGGGGAGCATATGGTTGATAGTGGCTGCTTAGCTTTTCATTTACTCCATACATCCAACGGCTCCTTCCTAAAATAAAGGTGACTCAACTAGAGTTCGTGCGCACGATGTGAGCTCCGAGACTTGTTGCAGAAGGAATTGACTCGGGTTATGCAAATGATGTCAGATATAAAGAGGTAACACATAAGGAAAACTGTAAACAAAAAACACAGAAACACACAACAGTGATAACAATAACACAAACAATATTCACAAACAATGTTTATGCACCCATAATGCCAAAAAAAGCTGATACGACTCCAAAAATAAGCCCAAATTCTGAAACGTCCCCAGTGGGGTCGCCAGACCTATCACACCCCTTTTTCGTACTCCAAAAGATTAATTTTTAAGTTCGAAAGGGTTTTATTATTAAGTGACAAAAAATGAAAATTCTGTTCCTAAAAGGATTTTTTTATAATTAAATTCAGAGTCGCCGCTTGGCATAATTCGATGTGCCAAGTCACCTTTGAAAAATTCTTTTCGAAATGGTTTGACTCTTTAAAACTAGTTTGCAAACAGAGATTCCGGCTAAGGAATTCTGTTGACTGAGGGGAAGGTGTCAGGCACCCCTCGATCCCGTAGTTTGACCACGGTCGCTTGACGGAGCGTATAGGCTAATTTGACATTATGAATATATAAACCACACAAAACATGCAAAACAATCAATCAAGCAAACAAGATAAAACAATCCAAAATTTAGTGTCCGGTCCAATTATACAGTCCAAAAATAAAAAAAATGTGTAAAAATAAATTCTACACTAAATTAATTCTAGACTAATGCTCTACTCGACACCTTGGGCCTTCATCACGAACGTCCTCCGGGTACATGATACCTCGGAGCATTCCCCGGTGAATAAATATATACAGATACTTCGGGGCATTGCCCGGCCAAATTATACAATTGATTCAAAAGTGATAAAATCAAACCATTCAATCAAATTTCAAACATTCAATCAACCCATAATCTCTAGATTTGCCTACCCGACCTACGTCTTGCCTATTCAATCGGCGTATCTTGATACTACTAAATTCAATTAACATTTATTTCAAGTCAAACAACTAATGAATCAAACTAATCAAAATTCACTAATTATATCAAGTTTTCAATTCTCGCCCCACTTATTCTTAATGATTAAACCAATTCTATACACATTTCATCAATCAAGTTTTCAACTTCAGCTTCAACATCAAACCAACAAACAACGATGAAATTCAATCATGTCAAACACACAAATCATTCATAACTATGTGGAGATTAAGAGGCAAAAGGATAGAATTGGACCTCAAGTGTTTTCGATTGACTTAAAGGGAGAAGTAAGAGTCGTTCCGAGAGCCTCAACGGGTACCAAATCTCGAATATGATCCAACTCCAACACGGATATCTCCAGAATCCGATTCGAACTCAAAAATAGTGAACACCCAAAATAAAATACGAACAAAACCAAGACTGGAAGACGAAATTCACCAAGACTAAACTGAATCTCTCTAGAATTAGATTGAACCTCACCGGAATTAGACCCAAAACCGGTCAAGTCGACTGATTCGAGTCAGGTACCATGGTCAAAATCCATAGTTACCTCTCCGTCGGAACTCCGGTGAACTCCAATGGTGATCGAAACAAGCAGAAAGAGAACACAACAACATTTTTTGGTGAAAAGATGCTATTTCTTGGCCACAAACGTCGAAATAGTTAAACCCCAGTCCCTTTTCTATCCTCTCTTGCTCAGACATCTCTCCTATTCCATTCACTCTATCCCCTGTCGATCGTCATCTCCATCTCTCTTCTCGATTTCACTATCCCCCCCTACGAATCACCTCGCCTTTCAATGTTTTTCACCCCCTTTTATGCAATTTTTTATATGGGTGTGCGTGTGTATGACTGTATGTGAGAGTGGAATGATGAGTTGTGTGTGTGTTATTATGTGTGTATGCGTGATTTCCTTTTGTGAAGAAGGAAGGAAGGTTTCTGTTTTTTGTGTTCTGGGCGTATATATGTTAGAATGGAAAATGGGGAATCAATTTTTCTTTTGCTGTAGGGCCCGTGAATTTTATTCCTTGGGTTCCTTTTTTGTGTGTTGATGTGTGGGACACGTGAGTGGGGTGAGGGGGTAGGGGTAGGGTAGGTGAGGGTATGGGCATGGGGTGGTGAGGTGTGAGGTGTCCATTTTTAATTGAATAGGTTATTAGGATAAAATAAATTAATTAGAGGTATTGTTTTTGTTTATTTTTGTATTTTTGTGGGATATAATTACATGGGGTTGGACTCATGATAAGGTGAACTAAAATGAATAAAATTAGACTTTGGGAGGGACAAAATTAGGTGTCACACATTGGATATTATATCATTCTAGAATTTGATTTAATGCCCATCTCAAGCACCATTTTGTTGAAAAATTTCACATGCAATTTATTTTTTCTTTTGTTTCTTCATCAAGTTTCATTAAATTCAAAAGTTTCCTCAATTAATGCTGCTGCATAAAAGTTAACAATGAGAAAACCACAACATGTGTGTCAAACTATTGATCGAACACTATTTTTTGTTGGATTTGAAGTTTTTTCTTTATCCATTTTTGAGAAAAAAAAATAAAAACATAATTATCACTTCTCCTAAAATTCTATGTTCACGAGTTTTTCCATCTATTCCATAATCACAGCAATCAAATATTTCCTCTATTGCTTTCTCTAATTAATTCAACCCATTCTTGCTAATATTATTGTTATTACTGAAGTGAAAGAAGATACAACCTTCCATTGGCCAAATACCTAAATTAATTGAAGGACAAAGCCAAAGAATTTAATTATCTAGTAGCAACAATGAGATTCTTTTTTCATGAAAATAGTAGAAAGGAAGGGTCAAATGAAATATCCATGAAGATGTTGGTAAAGTTCTCCTTAAAATATGTCCTTTGCAAAATACATAAAATCAAACTCATACAAATCATCACTTACAGTACAGTTGCAATAATCATAATATTTGTCGCCTTCAATCTTGTAGTGTTCCTTGTTCATTTTGTGAAAGCGGGCAGACAAGGGTTGGAAAGAATTCCGTCAAAAGACCATAATGAAATTCATTAATATGTAAACAGTTGCTTACGTTATCTTTTGGGTTGTCTATCATGATTTTATCGTGAAACATAAGCAGAAATTCACCTCCTTTTGACAGAAAAAAGAGTGAGAAAATAAATAATCCACGGGATATAGAGAATAATTGATAGTAAAAATCTTTCTCCAGGATTCTTTATTCTCATACTCCTTCATAGTCCACACATCCACGTGAGTAGTCTAATTATTATAAATCATAGATAGATTACTTTTCAACACTCCCAACACAAGAAATTTATCCTCTTCTCCACAATAAGGTCGCTCTACCTTTTTCCATTTCTCATACCTCAAATCAAAAGAGGTTATGCTCCAACCACTTTTTATATCAATACTAGTAGCCCAATAAAGCGTGCCATTCACAAATTTACCTGGACCAATTAACCGCGTCACTCTCTGAGAACAATGTATTGTTCGCCAAGAATTGTCCTTTAGGCTATAGATATTGATCTCTTGAAAGTTACGTGGATAGCGAGTAATAGAAAAACTACACAGTACCTTATAATCATCATGAATATCATCATATCCAAAACCATATGTGCAATGAGCATCATCCTTCGATTTAGTTCTAAAATCAGGCAACTTCTTATACTTTCTTAATGCTGGGTTCCATAAAGACAATTCTTTTGCCTCATTGACAAGAAAAATCAATCCATTGACAGAACCCTCAATCACACAAGATATACCAGAGTTTTTCATGTGATAATCCAAGTTAGTTTCCTCCATAATAGGACATTCCTTAAGGTTGAATTCTGGTTGGGCTATCCTCCACATAACACTATGGTTAGTATAGTCTTTGTTCTTATTAGCTGATAAAGTTAGATGATATTTGGTAAACTCAGGGCTAGAAATCAAAGAACTCCAAGATTTTAAAACAGACTTGAATCGCAAGAGAGATTTAACGGGAAGCCTTGAGAGAATTTCAGTAAGGATTTCAGCTGGCCAATAAAGTTTTGTGGGGTTGCTTTGATTTGGATGTTGATGGGAGGCTTCATCAGATACCGGGTGTTTTCTTGATAAGCCGAAGACCTCAGTTTCAGAACTTGTTTGTCCTTCTAGTTTCAGCTTTTCCATGTCTCCTTGATTGATTAATCCGTTATCTTGTTCATCAGATTCTGAATTTTCTTGCTTTATTGCATTATTCTCTCCATTTAGTAGCATTTGGATCTTTGTAAATGTTGGAGCTGATAAAGAGAGAAAGAGAGAAAGAAAGAAAGGAATGAATGAACTAAAGATGAAGTTTCTTTTGCTAGAATTTATAACTTGATCATATGGCTAGATTAAGTGAAGTGTTATACTAAATCTCTCATCTCACTCATTTATGTAAATTTATGATTAGATTATGGTGAATTAATTAAGGATGAAATCAAATTGAATGAACAATTATGATTAGATTATGGTGAATTAATTAAGGATGAAATCAAGTTGAATGAGCAATTACATAGGTTATAAATGCTAAATGGTTCTTTTGTTGTTTCGGGTACACAATCTGTATGTAACTTCGCATAAACTTCAACTAAGTTTAAGAACAAACTAATTTCCGAACTAATAATCCATGTAAGTGTAGCAACTAGATTCAGCTTAGTGAAATAATATTGGGAAATTTAAACTATGGCTCCAAGAAATTATTTAAAATGCTGCTATGAAGATTTTGACCTTGAAAATCAAGAATGGATCAGCAACTCCAATATCCAATTTCATCTTTCTATTCATCAACTACTAATAATCTCCGAAATTAATCCCATAAAGCCATACACAAGAAGAAGATATGTTGAGAAATAAGGTGGATTATCTCAGGGTAATATCTCGTACGTGCTGCCATATTCATAAGAGTTAAGAAATGTTGCTCTAATGTAATGATCTCAGGTTCCAATGCTTGGCCACGGCATTTAAAGTTGGGAACTGAAGTTTCGATGTAATCAATAAATTTCTCTGAATAAGGAGGATGTGGAACTACCCCATGATTAGAGTGGTAATGATAGATAGACTTCAAGATTGCAAAATTTTGATTATAGTCATAGTCATCTTCATTTTTCAATTCATTTTATGATGTTCCTCCTTGTTCGAAATTGGAAAATGTTGGCACATTAATGAGCTTCAATTCATATGATTCGGACATGGGACACTTTCCTTTTTCTTCAGTTTTTGGAAATGATTCAATTCATTTGCTTGCTTATTAATGAATTAAACACAATATGAATTGCTATGCCAACAATTTTGCTTATATTCTTAGTTGATCTAATTTATGTTATTAGTTGGATTTATGTTTTATAATTGATTTAGTTTCTATTCTTTGTTGGATCTATTAATAAGTAATGCGCTTCCTCAATTAAATATGAGAAAACGACTCACACATTCAGGTACAATTTTTTTCAACTCATCAATTTTTTCCTTTCTAAATCATGTGTTGTTGCTTTTCTAATTTATTTTTTTAGGCTTCTAATGCAATGGACCCAAAGAAAAGAGGTATTGCATGACAAACACAATTTATGGTGGTAAAATATATACGTGCTTACACTAAAATGTATGTTTATGTTTACACTATTATATTAAAGTGTGGAGGATATTTGAAAAGTGATTTGAACTTTTTGTACTTCATTACAAATCTCCGTAATAATTAAGACTATTTAATTTTAAATAATCAAATGTTACACATGCAAGACACGTGCAATTAAACTAGTTTAACTAAAATCACTAAAAAATACTGTACTTCACTTCAGATTATTATTCCATAATGTCATTTAATGAATGGATTATGGAGAAGTAATTAAGGATGCAAACAATGAATTTGAAATAACTTCAGCGTTATCAAAACTAGTCTTACAAAGAGAAATGGTTAACAATGATATAAACTCATTCCTATCTTAATTACTCGCTCCATTTAAAAATAATTATCATGTTTTACTTTTTGAAAGTCAAGTTGACCTATTTTCAAGAGATAAGGCACAAGTACCCCCCCCCCCCCCCCCAAAAAAAAAAAAAAAACTATATTCGAAATCCTAGCGACACAACTAAACTTTACAAGGGTCCAATTAACTCCCTAAACTCATATAATTGTATTTTTATACTCGTTTTATGCTCACGTGGCTGTCAAGTCAAACACAAAATGAACATAAAATATTTTGCTTCTTAGCAGTCACGTCAGCACAAAAGGAGTAAACAATAATAGAAAAATGAGCTTAGGGTGCAGTAGGACGTTGTAAAGTTTAGGTATGTCACTAGAATTTCGGGTATAGTTTGGAAGATACTTGTGCCTTATCCCAATTTTCAAAGCTAAATCATTTTATATTAACACAAAATTTTAAAACTAAATTTAGATATTCAAAAATTATATAAGAAGTACTATAAATTGCACTTTTTCTCATATCAATATGATGAAAAGTATAACTTAAAACATTGATAAAAATTATATCATCTGACTCTCAAAAAGAAAATTGTGACAAGTAAAAAGGAACGGTGAAAAGATTACTATATGCTACTCATAATATCACTCTTGAGTTTTGACAAAGATTTCATAGAAACTTTAAATAAGACCTCCTATTCATATAATTTTATAATAATTGTGGATTATGTATAATATGTTATTAAAAATTATTAAGTCATGTCATTCTTACATCTACTTATGATAGATCATGGTAAATTAGCTATTAAATCTTTTCAAGTTTTCAATTAGCAAAATGACCAACTTCTATTTTTTCATTTGTCGGATTGATAATTGATCTATCTATATATAGGTCAAAAATGGGTCAT
>NC_061117.1:223105080-223133744 GCF_002878395.1 Capsicum annuum | reverse complement strand
AAGACTTGAAAAGACCATTTAACAAAAGATCCTGTGCTATGTCTACTTAAGTGTTTCGTTGTTAAATGAAATTTACTCCTTTTAGGGTTCAGTTACTATTTTCTACTCATTGTTTGTTATATTCATACCAAAATTTAATTTTTCACTTTATTCGAAAAGTAACGTTTGACCTTTGAAAATTTCAAATGCAATTGTTACATTCTTTCGAAAAAGTTTAGTCTTTAGAAAATAATGTTTTGTGAAAGATCTTTTATTTAAGTTATGAATTAGTTATTCTATATTAAAATAAAACTAAAAAGGATAAATTTGTAACATCTTGATTGATTTAGCAAAAGTGTGGGCAAACTTCACTAATCATTAATTTAACACACGTGGCACATAATCAAGAGATGCAGAACTGGTTCAATCATACTAAAGTTGAACATTTACCAAGAACTTGATTAGACCATGCTCCAATGTTGCTTACTTGTGAAGAAAATGATTCCAGATATAGGAAACCATTCAGGTTCCTACAATTTTGGACAGAACATAAAGACTTTAAGGAGATTGTTAGACAGAATTGGGTTTCCAATGAGTTTGGAAATCCTTTTCTAGCTTTTAAGGAAAACATCAAGAGGGTTAAGAATTCTTTGACCAAATGGAGCAAGGACACTTATGGGGATATTTTTAAGCAATTGATCATTAGAGAAGACATTGTTAGAATCAAAGAGAATCTCTTTGAAGAAGTGCGAAATACTATGAACAGAGTTATGTTGCAAAAGGTTCAAGCTGAATTTAAAAGATATCTTCATTTTGAAGAGATTTTTTGGCAACAAAAAGATGGGTATGATTGGTTTGAAAATGGGGATAGAAATACAAGATTCTTCCACAGCATAGTAAAGGAAAGAAGGAATAGACTTCATCTAAAGAGATTACAAAACAGTCAGGGGACCTGGTTAGAAGAGGAAGGAGAGATAGCTGCAGAAGCCATTGATTTTTACCATACACAGTTCTCTCAAGAGAAAGATTCCATTGATTTTTCATTATTGAAGCACATCCCTGAATCTGTGACTCTTGAAGAGAACCTTTTGTTACGCAAAACCCCAGTGTTAGAGGAGGTCAAGAAGGCTGTTTTTGCCTTGAATGGTGATAGTGCTAGTGGACCTGATGGTTTAACTGGGAGATTCAACCAGTGTTGTTGGGATATAGTTGGGAATGATATCCTAACAATGGTTCATGATTTTTTTCAAGGTAACTCTTTGCCAAAGTCTTTTACTCATACTAATTTGGTGCTTTTACGTAAGAAAGAAAATGTTCAATCTTTCTCAGATTTAAGACCTATTATTTTGAGTAATTTCATCAATAAAATTCTTTCTAGAATTATTCATGATAGACTTGAGGCTTTTCTACCTAATTTGATCTCTTGTAATCAATCTGGTTTTGTAAAAGGTAGAAGCATCATCGAAAATATTTTATTGACTCAAGAGATTGTTACGGATATCAGAAAGAGAGGTAATCCTGAAAATAGGATACTTAAGTTTGATATGACTAAAGCCTATGACAGAGTTTCTTGGTTCTTTCTGATGAAAGTTTTAAGAAAAATGGGCTTCTCTCATATTTTTGTAGATTTGATTTGGAGATTGGTATCTAACAATTGGTATTCTGTGTTGATTAATGGGCAAGCTCAGGGTTTCTTTCACTCAACTAGAGGTGTTAAGCAAGGGTATCCTTTATCTCCTGCCCTTTTTATTTTATCGGCAGAGGTTTTATCTAGATCCTTGAATGCTTTATTTGAGGATATGCAGTTTGTTGGTTATGGTCTTCCTAAGTGGAGTTCACAATTGAATCATATTGCATATGTAGATGATACTATTATTTTTGCTTCTGCTGACAAATATTCTTTGAAAAAGATTGTGTCAACTTTACATGAATATGAAGTTTAGTCTGGTCAGAAAATTAATAAAGAAAAGAGTTCTTTCTTTATACATCAGAGTGTTACTACAGATTTAAAAAGATTAGTGGAAGAATGCACAGGTTTTTTCAGGGGTCAGTTTCCATTCAAATACCTTGGTCGTCCGATCACTCATGCTAGGAAAAGAAAAGAGCATTACGTTTAGCTTATTAGAAGGGTGAGAGATAAACTTCATGATTGGAAAGGTAACATGTTGTCCTTCGGGGGCAAGAAAGTGTTAATCACTAGTGTTTTACAAAGTACTCCAATTCATGTGTTATTGGCGATTGTTCCTCCTAATTGTGTGTTGAAAGAGCTTCATAGAATTTTTGCAAAACTCTTTTGGAGTAATAAAATTTAAGGTAGGAGCAAGCATTGCGCTTCTTGGGATAAGGTTTGCTTACCTAAAATTGAAGGTGGTTTGGGTTTTAAATCTATGGGTGATATATCTCAAGCTATGTTTGCCAAGCTTTGGTGGAAATTCAGGACCCAAAATTCATTATGGGCTAATTTCATGCGGAACAAGTACTGCAAAAAACAAATTCCCGCTCTTTTTCAATGGAAAGGTGGTTCTCAATTATGGAAACACATGCTACAAAATAGAGAGATTGTTGAACAGAATTTGTGGTGGGAACCAAGGGGAGGTTCATCTAGCATTTGGTTTGATAATTGGACTAATCATGGTCCATTATATGTTCAACCTACTGAAGTTCTAGGATGTCATTCTCTGACAGATATTGATATGTTCTTGACAGAAAATGGTTGGGATTTTGAACTCATGCAATAACATTTGCCTAGTAATACTGTTGAGCATGTTAGGATGAATATGGGCAATGTTAGATAGACTAGAGAAATGGATAAACCTTAGTGGATAAATAATAGTACTGGGAAGTTCACTATCAAATCTGTTTGGGAAATTTTAAGAAAGAAATCTGCTCCTAATAATGATTTTATGATGTTGTGGGTGAAGGGGATTCCTTTCAAATTTCTTTTTTTGGATGAAGGGTATGGACACATAGGGTTCCTGTAGCTGCTGTCATAGCTGCCTGGAATCCTACCATTTCCCAAATGTGTCAGTGTTGTAGAATTCCCATGAGGGAAACCATAGAGCACCTATTCTTGACAGGAGAAGAAGCTATTTTTATATGGGGTTATTATGATAGATGTGCTGGTCTCTTAGGCCCTTGGGTACAAGTTAAACAGACTATGAAGAAATGGTAGGTTGTTCAAGGTAATATTAGATATAAAATAATCTTTTAGGCACTTCCTAACATCATCCTATGGTTTCTATGGAAGAGGAGGAATACAATTCTTCATGGTGGTCCATACTCTAGAAATAAGGTTTTATGGGATATTAATGATTCTATCTGAAAATTTATTAGGTTAAAGTTCAATTTATATTTTCCTAATAATTGGCCCCAATTGGTTTCTCTGTTGGAAATTATAGACCTAATTTTCATTGTAAAATTGTTAGGTGAATGGCTCCTCCTTTTCGTTGGTTAAAATGTAATACTGATGGTATCTCTAAAGGTAACCCAGTGCTGCTGCTTTTTGTTTGATAAATCATGAAGGAGAATTTGTGGGAGCTAACGGTTTTCAGATTGCTGATACAACTAACCTAGTGGCTGAGGCTAGAGCTATAACGGAAGGGCTCCAATACTGTTTAGATAATCATCTCACCAATATTATCCTGCAAGCTGACTCTTTGGCTATGGTTAACATTATCAATGGAGATTGGGAGATTCCTAGGACTGTTTCTATGGAGGTCAAGACTATAGCAAACAATCAAAACCCATTCCTTTTTCAGTAGAATTTTGACCCAGATTATGAAGTTGAAGCTTCTACAGAGGCTGTACATGTTCCACTTTCCTAAATGTTTATTTAATTCTTTTGTTTCATTTAAGCTTTGTTCTAGGACTGGGTCAACAGCTTTGGGCTGACTTTTATTATATCTTTTCATTAATAAATTTGGTCCATTTGGGCCTTTTGATTAAAAAAAATGAATCAATATTCAATATTCCTCCTTTATTCAAAATTACAAACTCCATGTTTCTGCCGAAAATTATCAGTGCTTGGCTTGTACCACAGAACTTAATCTCTATATCACCTTTTGTTGCGTGATCATGAATGAAATGATAATGGATATCGATGTGCTTTATTCTGCTATGAAGAAGAAGATGAAGACGAAGAAGAAAAAAGAAGAAGAGCTGTTGAAAAAGGAAAACAAGTGTCTGAACAAGGAAAACTAAAATACTACGTTGACTATGATGCTGATCATCTGGATATCGTGATTTTAAGATCAATCTTGGATTTCAACTGCCGCTATAGGGATTTTCCATATCCACCCTAAATCTCATCTATCAGATCATGCATGCAATCCCCGATTTGCAAATCACCATAGAGGAATTAAGGTAAAAGATTTACTTGCATATAAGGAAAATCTCAATAAAGTTAGGGAACTGGAAGGAGATAACCCCAAGATGGACCGACCTATTCATCAAGATTTTTTTGAGTTGTGTATGCGATTATGGGGTAATTAGCCGAAAGATGATGGTGATGACCGGAGATGGAGATATATAGCTTGCAATACTAATTTTTAGACTCACTGCAGTATAAAGTTTACAGCAGCATTAGGATTTTCTGGCTAAAAGTTCTTCTACACATTATCAGGTTGATTTTGTGAGTGAATCTGATGTATGGGCTATTCTTGTTAACCAGTTTGACATATCTTGTTAAGTACTTACTTTGATGATGCCAAAAGAGGGAAGAATGAGGTATAGCTGTGTTTTGATAGTGTGTGTGTGGTGTAGCAGTGGCTGTTAGTATGAGGTGCAGTGTGTAATGTGGCTGTGTATTTTGTTAATATGTGGTATGAAGAGGGAACAAGCTACTGAATGAAGATAGGGTCCTCACACTCAGGGGAACCTTAGGTGCTCATGAACAGGTGGAGATAAATGCTTGAGGGCATGTGTTGCTGAGGATGCTGTGTATAGTGTGGATTCTTGAAGAAGTTAAAGACGTGCATGGGTTTGTCATCATCAAAAAGGGAAAAATTGTTAAGTCCTTAGTTTTGATGACTGATAAATTGCATGTTGGGACCTGATTCTTGAAGACTGTGTGATGACAAAATTGCAAATTACTTGGGGAACAGGTTGCGGTCACACATCACTGTCACAGTCAACCTCACAGTTGGACGAAAGTACAAAAAGTTGGTGGAAAGCTGCTGCAACCTTTTTGTCTCAGTCAATGGGATTCTTCCTAGGTTTTCTTGTGTCATACATATATTTCTCATTTTCCACAGCAAGAAATCCAAGCTTCCATATACTTACAACATATCTCTCTCTTGAAGCTCTTGGATCAAAGACTCACTTTTGCAACGGGGAACTGATAGCTCATAAAGTTGTAATTTACTTTCTTGTTATATTTGAGTCTTTGCATTGTGATCTTAAATGTCACCTACTGCTTCTTGCATGATTATTAGTAGGCGTTGTGGTGTAAATCTCATTTCACTGTAATCATCTAGAGTTAGGTTATTTTCAAGCTAGAGTTCTTGCTGGTTGAGTCTGTTTTTCTATTATAACTATTTTTAGTTAGTCACACTAGTGCTAACGGATAGCTAGTTAGTTATTTAGCCTAATATCTAGCCGATAAATGTATATGACTATACACATTGAAGAACAATGAATACAAGCAGTTAGTCTTCTCTCTCATCTTCTTCCTCTTTCAGTTCTCTTCTTTCCTCTCTTCTACAAACACTATCAAACTCTGTACGTCCTCTATTGTTGAATAAACAAGAAGCTTACTGATATCTTGTATAATTACATGGTATCAAAGCCATTACTCACTAGAAAACTAGTAGAGCAAGGTCGATTCTAGCGCATTGAATCAAGATCAATAAGTCTTGAATTAAGGTTTACAAATCTGCAATAATGGTGAATCCAAATGCGGATGTTGATGGTGCTAAAGCATCTAGAGTTACTCCTAGTTCATTGGACTACAATCATTCTCTCTTTCTCAGCCCTTCTGATGTAAGTGGCATACAAATTATCTCTTTTTAATTGATAGGAGTTGAGAACTTCTCAATCTGGTTTAGATCCATGCGTATAGCTTTATTAGGGAGAAATAAGTTGGGCATGGTAGATGGAACATGTTCCAAAAGATAAGTTCTAAAATGAGTTGAGTAGTCACTGGGAAAGAATCTATGCAATTCTTCTTTCTTGGATCATGAATTCAGTTTCTAAAGAGTTACTTGGTGGAATCATGTATACATCTTTGGCTAGTCTAGTTTGGAATGAGCTATCTGAAAGATTTAACAAAGTTGATGGGGGAAAGAACCTTTAATATGCACAAAAAAATAGCCACATTGTCTCAAGGAACTGCTTCAGTGTATTTCTCAAAACTAAAGGATTTGCGGGAAGAGTTTGAGGCTCTTGTGCCTGCACTAGGGTGTGAATTTGAGAAATTAAAAGAATATGTACTGCATCTGCAGAAACTGAAACTGTTTCAGTTTCTTATAGGTCTAAATGAGACCTACACATAAGTAAGGATTCAAATCTTGCTTATTACTCTTTTCCCAAATATGAACCAAGCTTAGGCAATGATCATAAGTGATGAAAGTCACAAATCTGTTGCAAGTCAGGATGGAATCTTGGGAAAGAATCTTGCAGTTAATGCCAAGAACCTTGAGATAGACATGTATGCAAGAAATGGTTCAGGTGGAAATAACAATCAGAAGTTCAAGAAAAAATTCAATCTGCAATGTAATTTCTGCAAACTAAAGGGGCACACTCAGGAAAACTGTTGGAAGTTGGTTGGATATCCTCAAGATTACAAGGACAAGAAGAAGTTCAAACATGAAGGAACCAACTGAGCTTGCAATGTGTCTGTGGGTCTTCATGAGTGTGCAATGGATCGGAATGGTTATGATCTGTGTGCAGGTCAGCACTCTCATTCTAAGTCTATGTAGAATTGGGCTACTAAAGATACAGGGCAGGCTCCAGTATATGACAACTCTATAGGTTCTTACAAATGTCTCATCTCAAGGGGTTCCTAACTCAATCAAACAGCAAGAGCAGCTGCAACCAAGTGTGCCTACTATAAGACAACCCATAACCAAAGTGTATCAAAGGAGATCAAATAGAGGTCAAGGAGTTTTTCAGCAAAACCAACAACTGTAGAGTGTTTCTACTACAACAGAAGTTGTAGTTCAACCTTGTGCATCTCAGGATCAAAGAAAGTCCACTAGAGAAAGAAAATCACCAGCATGGATGAATGATTTTGTTTCCAAAAACACAAGGAAGGTACCTCATGCTCTTGCTAATCATGTATCATATGACAAACTGTCCCAGCCCTACAATAACAATGTGCTGAAAACATCATGTGTGTCTAAACCTACAAGTTACTCTGATGCCTGCAAAGATCCAAGATAGGTGGAAATAATGAAGACTAAAATAAATGCCTTGAATTCCAATCACACTTGGGAAATTGTTCCTTTGCCTAGAGGAAAGAAAGTTATTAGTTGCAGGTGGATTTATAAAGTGAAAAACAAAGCTTCAGGAGATGTTAAGAGGTTTAAATCTAGACTGGTAGCAAAGGGATATGAACAAAGAGAGAGGATTGATTATAAAGAAACATTATCACCTATTGTGAAGATGAAGATAGTGAGAACTGTTCTTGCTGCCGCAGCTAAAAAACACTGGTGTGTTCAACAAATGGTATGCATTCCTAAATGGAGATCTAGATGATGAAGTGTACATGGATCTACCTCAGTGATCTGAAACAAACAAGGAAACACGAAATCACACCCCAAAACAGTCCAAAAATTACAACAAATCGTGGACCAAATAGGGACCTCTCTTGGATTCACTATCTAGAACAAGAAAGAAGAGGATACAAGGTGTTAATACACCAAAACAGCCAGCAAAAAACAAGTTTAGCAACACAATATGAAGCTCCACAATATTATAATAACAACAAGAAAAAATGGGTTACATTAACAAAGCAAGAAGCCAAAACACAAACAAGATACAAGATAGATAGTTAGACAAGTGTTGATCTAGGTCAGCTAAGATATTTCCTTGGAATAGAGTTTGCAAGGTCTGATAAAAAAGGACATTGATGCATCAGAGAAAATATGCATTGGAGTTACTATCTGAACTAGGCTTGACAGTAGCCAAGTCTGCAGCTGCTCCTATGGACTACAACACCAAGTTCACATCTAGATAGTTTAATGTGAATGTCAAGCAAAACCAGACTGCTGATGATCCACCAGCAAACCAAGAAGCTTATCAAAAGTTGATTGAAAAATTGTTGTACTTAACTATGACAAGGCCAGATATAGCCTTTTGTGTTCAAACTCTAAGTCAGTTCCTTCTGGTAGGGTTTTTGCCCTAATTTTCTTACTAAAATTAAATTTTACTTTTTCTTGGAGGAAAATAAAAGTTACTATAATTACTTTTATTTTTTCTAAAATGAAAATATAAAACTTTTCCATATTTGAAAAACCTCTTTCTTGGAGGAAAGATTTTAGACATCTATAAATAGAAGACCTCCCTTTTCATAGCAATAACACAATAACATCCACAATGTAGTCCTTAAAAGAGTCTTGTTTAGGGGAGACTTCTCCATTGTTTTCATGTTTTTTAATAATATTAGTTTTTAATATGTAGACCAATTGGCCAAACTATATTCAATAATATATTTTTAGTATATTTTTATTTGTCATCTGAATTATCACCGTCTTGGTTTGTAAACTTTAAGCTTTACATGATGCCCTCTCAATTTCGAACCCAACAAGTTGTATCAGAGCCCACAGTTCAATTAATCGATGGTCCAATTGTTGAACAAAGTTGCAATCAATTTGATGATAATGAAGATATATGTCCAAAAGCTATATGTGGAGAACAAGTTTCAACCATATTTTCAACACTCCTGCTGCTGCATCTTTAAAAATAAAAATAAAAATAAAAAATTACTTTTAAACCAATTTTAACCATGATATTTTAAACCTTATTTTTAACCATGGCAAACAGCAGTTACGAAGATTATAGCAAGAACGAAGTTCATGCATGTGATGCGAAGAAGGCGGATCAAGTGAAGAAAATCAAGCCAAAAAGGGGAGATTTGTTAGGGTCTTTGCCCTGATTTTCTTACTAAAATTAAGTTTTACTTTTTCTTGAAGGAAAATAGAAGTTACCATAATTACTTTTATTTTTTCTTAAAGAAAAATATAAAACTTTTCCATATTTGGCAAACCTCTTCCTTGAAGGAAAGATTTTGGACATCTATAAATAGAAAACCTCCCTTCTCATACCAATAACACAATAGCATCCACAATGTAGTCCTTAAAAGAGTCTTGTTTAGGGGAGACTTCCCCATTGTTTTCATGTTTTTTAATAATATTAGTTTTTAATATGTAGGACAATTGGACAAACTATATTCAATAATATGTTTTTAGTATATTTTTATTTGTCATCTAAATTATCACCATCTTGGTTTACAAACTTTAAGCTTCTGTATGACGCTCTCTTGATTTCGAACCCAACACCTTCAAGATCCTAAGAAGTCTCACATGGAAGCAGCACTTAGGGTGGGTTTTGAAGTATGTTAAAAACCATCCAGGTCAAGGTGTGCTACTGTCTAGTAATGCAGATGACAGAGTAAGTGCCTATTGTGATGCAGACTGGGCATCATGTCCTCAGACTAGAAGGTCTATAACAGACTACTTTGTGAAGGTTGGAGAATCATTAGTTTTCTGGAAATCAAAGAAGCAAACTAATGTCTCCAAGAGTTCAGCAGAAGCAGTGTTTAGAAGTCTTGCAGCAGTCACAACAGAGTTGGTTTATATCCTAGACTTGATGAAAGAAATTGGGAATGAAGTAGTTCTACCAGTAGATGTGTACAGTGATATCAAATCTGCTCTGCAAATAGCAGCAAATTCAATATACCATGAGATAACAAAGCATATTGACATTGACTCCTTCTTTATCAGGGAAAAACTTGTGAAAGAAATGATCAGAACTCACTACATTGCAACCCAAGATCATGCCTGTAGACATGCTAACTAAGGGACTGACAAGAGCACAACAAGTTCATCTCAATGCCAAGCTAGGGATCTGTGATATCTTCACACCTTCCTAGCTTGAGGGGGAGTGTTGAAGTATGAAGAAAAGAGTGGAGAAGGATCTAGAAGAAGCAATAATAGACTAGTTGCTTTTCTGTTATAACTATTTTTAGTTAGTTACACTAGTGCTAACGGCTAGTTAGTTAGTTAGTTATCCTAATCTCAAGCCTACAAATGTATATGACTATACACATTGAAGAACAATGAATGCAAGCAGTTACTCTTCACTCTCATCTTCTTCCTTTCTCAGTTCTCTTCCTTCCTCTCTTCTACAAACACTATCAAACTCTATACTTCCTCCATTGTTGAATAAACAAGAAGCTTACTGCTATCTTGTATAATTACACATATACTCCATCAAGAATGTACGCTATGCTTGAGGACATTCCTATATGTTGTAGTTTTCCATATAAGCCAAGTTTTACCTTCCATAAATTACGACAGATCAGTACGGGCCTTACTCGAAAGGTCATTTAATGTCTGGTCAACAAACTAATCTAGTGTGAACACTATACATAGAATTCTGGACAGTAATTTACAGTGAGATTTAGTACAATTAATATTTCACTGATTTAAGAGAAATGAATTGGCTATAAATATAGCAAGAGAAAGAACCATCTCCGCGTACTCAGAAAAAATTCTTCTTTCTTTCACAAAGAATCACCATGCTAAAATGCTAACTGAACTTGAAAAAGTAATAGGAAAAAGAAAGCTCCCAGCATCTGAAGTGTATCAATCGAAGCGTGTGTTTGCGAAAATTGAAGAAAAAGGAAAGCATCTGATGTATGAATCATATGAATTGAAGCCAATTAATGTGACTACATTTTCCAATCTTGAAAGAGGAGGAACATCTGAAAGTAAACTGGAAAAAGAGGACGATTATGATTATGATCATGACTTATCAATCTTGAAGGCTATCTATCACTACTATTTCAATCTTTGGGTAATTCCACATTCTCCTTATTCAAAGAACTTCATCGACTACATCGAGGCTTCAGTTCGCAAAGTGAAATTTCGTGGTCAGGCATTGGCGGAAAAGATTGTTATGTTAGAGCACCATTTCTTAAAGGTTATGAAAATGGCTGCACATGTAGGATATTACCCCAAAATAATCCACTCTATTTGCCGCAAAATTTTCAACTTGTCTTTGGGTTTATGGGGATAATTTCGGAGACTATTATCCAGTTGGCGAAGATCAAGATGAAACTGGAGTTGTTGATGCATTCATGATTTACAAGGTCGATGTCTTCATTGCGGCATTTTAAATTATTTCTTGGAGCATTAGTTTAAAGTTCTTAATTTTATTTCACTAAACTGAATCTAGCTGTTGTGCGAGTTATTAATTTGAATGTTGGTTTGCTCGAAATTTTCAGTTCCGCTCAAAGTTTGATTTGATATAAAATGTTTCCTTTTTCCAAGTTTGATATCTTGTCTTCAACTTATAGAATCAGATATGTTAATTGTTCCTCTCTTCTTTCGAGGAAGGAAAAGAATAACGATGAAATGACATAATTTAACAAAGAAAGTTAGCAAAGTCAAGTGAACGTCATCATTTGTCCAAATGGGGGAATCAGTAGCTACAGTTAACTTGATCATATCGCTAGATTAAGTGAAGTGTTATACTAAATCTCTCATCTCACTTATTTATGTAAATTTATTATTAGATTATGGTGAATTAATTAAGGATGGAATCAAATTGAATGAACAATTATGATTAGATTATGGTGAATTAATTAAGGATGGAATCAAGTTGAATGAGCAATTACATAGGTTATAAATGCTAAGCGGTTCTTTTTGTTGTTTTGGGTACATAATCTGTATGTTACTTTGCATAAACTTCAACTAAGTTCAAGAACAAACTAATTTCCAAACTAATAATCCATGTAAGTGTAGCAACTAGGTTCAGCTTAGTGAAATAATATTGAGAAATTTAAACTATTGCTCCAAGAAATTATTTAAAATGCTTCTATGAAGATTTCAACCTTGAAATCAAAGAATGGATTAACAACTCCAATTTCCAATTTCATCTTCCTATTCATCAACTAATAATAATCTCCGAAATTAATCCCATAAAGCCATACACAAGAAGAAGATCTGCTGAGAAACAAGGTAGATTATCTCTGGGTAATATCCTGTACGTGCTTCCATATTCATAACAGTTAAGAAATGTTGCTCTAATGTAATGATCTTAGTTGCCAATGCTTGGCCACGACATTTCAAGTTGGGAACTGAAGTTTCGATGTAATCGATAAATTTCTTTGAATAAGGAGGATATGGAACTACCCCATGATTAGAGTGTTAATGATAGACTTCAAGATTGCTAAATCTTGATTATAGTCATAGTCATCTTTTTTTTCAATTAATTTTCTGATATTCCTCCTGGTTCAATACGTAAACAGGACTTTTAAGTTGATACTTAATTATAACTATGACCTTTTTTAATCAATCCAAGAGGAATCGATTTAGCAGTTCATACAAAATCTGAACAAAAAAACACTCCAATCCTACCTGAAAAAATTCGAGTATACATTCAAAACCATGCGCGTCAGAGTTAAAATTGAAGTGTTTTTTTTGTTCAACTTTTATATAGTTAAAAGGCCTACTTGTGTACTAGCAAAGTTAAAGGTCATAGTTATAGTGCGTCTTTTTTATTAGGTGGCGGCATCTAAGTAGATCACTAATCCACGTTGGAGCGATTGAGTTTCACGCATGTCAGTTGTAGAATTGGAGTATTTGTTTTGTTCAACTTTTATATAGTTAAAGGGTTTATTTGTGCACTAATAAAATTAAAGGACATAGTTATAATTTGGTGTCAAGTTAAAAATCCTGTTTATGTATTATGCCTAACTAAAATACTGTACTTCACTTCAGATTATTATTCTACAATGTCAATTAATGAATGGATTATGGAGAAGTAATTAAGGATGTAAACAGTGAATTTGAAATAACTTCAGCGTAATCAAAATTAGTCTTACAAGGAGAAATGGTCAACAATGATATAAAGTCATTCCTATCTTAATACTCGCTCCATTTCAAAATAGTTGTCATGTTTCATTTTTTGAAAGTCAAGTTGACTAATTTTCAAAAGATAAGGCACAAATAACCCTTTCCCTCTCCCCTAAAAAAACACTATATTTAAAATCTTAGCGACACACCTAAACTTTACGGGGGGCCCTATTACTCCCTAAACTCATTTAGTTGTATTTTTATACTCTCTTTGTGCTCACGAGCTGTCAAGTCAAACACAAAATGAACATAAAATATTTTTCTACTTGGCAGCCACGCCAGCACAAAAGGAGTAAAGTTTAGGTATGTCACTTGAATTTCGTGTATAGTTTGAAAGATAGTTGTGCCTTATCCCAATTTTTGAAGCTAAATCATTTTATCTTAACACAAAATTTTAAAATTACATTTAGATATTCAAAAATTAAATATAAATTGCACTTTTTCTCATATCAATATGATGAAAAGTATATCTTAAAACATTGATAAAAAATTATATCATCTGACTCTCGAAAAGAACACTGTGAAAAGTAAAAAGAAACGACAAAAAGATTACTATATGCTTCTCATAATATCTCTCTTGACAAAGATTTCATAGAAACATTACATAAGACCTCCTATACATATTTTATAGTAAATGTAAATTATGTTATTAAATAATTATTAAGTCATGTCAATACCGGGTGTTTTCTTGATAAGTCGAAAACCTCAGTTTCACAGTGTTACGTTACTGCATTATTCTCTAGATCTAGTTTTTCCGCAGGTAGCATTTGGATCTTTGTAAATGTTGGAATCGATAAAGAAAGAAAGAAATAAAGAACATTTACTTGCTTTGGAACGAACGGAAGATGATGAGATGATCCTTCTTTTGCTAGAATTTATAAATTGATCATATCACTAGAATAATTAAAGTGTTATACTAAATCTCACATCATATTATCACTCATTTATATCAACTTATGATTAGATTATGGTGAATTAACTGAGGATGGAATCAATGAAGTTGAATGAACAAATGTTCAAATCTTAACAGAGACTATCGAAATACTGGTTTACAAGTTGTTTCCAGTTTGAGTAGTGATCTTGGAAATGTGAAAAGAGTGGTAATTCTCGATGCAAATGATTTAAAAGGCAAAGTGTCCAAACTTGGCCATGCACTTATTGTCACGACCCGAACCGAGGCCCTGACCATGACGAGCATCCCGAACCATAAAGGCCCGAGAACCCTTATAACTCGTAATCATATACACCATTCATATACAAATAGGAAATGTGGAATAGTAAAAAATGAAACGAAATCATGGTCATAAGTCTGATATAAGTTGAACCATGGAAAATGAAATCCAAACCATCTAACAATATCTGAAAACCGTTTGCGAAATCTCTACTACATGACCACTAACAAAATTTGAAAACTAGGACAAGGCCACTGATAATAATTTACTGAAAGTAAACAGGTCTTCTGGAATATAGAAGGCTCACCAACTAGACACTGCAACTCCGTCTGATAAAATCTACTGCTTATCTGGACCCCTATTCTGAGCCTCAAAACCTGAGAGGTAGGGGTAGTTGGTCAATATAGATGTAATGTTATGCAAAGTAATTCAAAATAAAGCTTTTATATAAATAAAATAATGGAGAGCAATTTGTCAAAACATCATACATAAAATAGTTTTCAAAACACATGGGCACCTTTCTAAAAAAAATCATAAATCATTCTTGACAATGCAATTTTTGATCTTCGTATTAATTCTGAGTTAGGTGGTACACCCCTACAAGTCTAAAACCCCACGAAAAATATGGAGTCCTCCATTGACTCGGCGGAGAAGCCCTCAATCCAAGTGTGCCGCAAGGGTTGGAGTGTCTAAGTCTAATACGCCACAAGGCACTAGGTTAGTGTATAATAATATACCAGGATCGCCAAATCATGGTTTTAGGGAATGAGTTGTATGAAACTCGTGCCTTCTTCGGGGGACCACCTAACATCTCTTTGTGCCCAATTTTAATCCATTTCTAGCACATATCATTCTGAAATCTTAAGTCATGAAAATCTGGTTTCTAAGCTTGTGAGTCTATTATGACATTGTCTATTTTGGTATCGTCATACCAAGACTTTCAAGTCGTAATTCTAAGACATAATTTTTGAAGCATATTTCTTTCATTAAAACTCAATTCAGACCACCCAGCTTTGCAAATAGTATAAAAAATATCATGTTCCGAAACATAAGTCAAAACTATGCAAGAATCCTTCAAACATATGGTGGTCATGTGCTTTTGGCAAAATCATGCACTCTTTCATTATATGAATATTTTCAACATTTATCAACACTACTACCCTCTATTTTGAAATCCAAATCGTAATCCAATCATAACACAATTCAAGGCATTTTATGCCATGCTTTCCAAGGATGTATTCAAAACAATCTATAGCATATGATAAGTAAAGAAAAATCAAAACAAGAGAGGGATTTCACATAAGTCATGCTATCAATTAAATCATCAACCTTAAACCATAAGCATACATATATACACAATTTCAAATCAATATGGGGGAAGGTCAAAAGATCAAAACAACACCATCAAGATTTCTAAAACATGAATGTATTCATAAATCTGAAAGCCCCTTTCTTAAAATCATGATTTCTATGCCCATGAGATTTTAGGAACACCCCGCGTACCTCTATTTAGGAAATTAAAGGATGCTTCTTGATGCTTACGGCTTGGGGATTCCAAATCTCCAATTTTTTTTCGAAAATCCACGGTTGAATCTTGAGTTATTTGGGTTTTTAGTTAGAAACCCTTGAGAGAGTTCTTGATGAATTTTGGAGAAAATATGTGTAATGTGGTTATTTAGGAACTTGATCCCGTGTTTAATATTTTATAGGGATTGGAAAATACCCAAAATATGTGTTTAATATGGTTATTTGGGATTGTACCTTCCATTTCATTTCTTGCCGGATCAAATAAGTTTGGGTATCTGTAACGCCCCAAAGTTTTCTTAGCTAAATTTTGTCCCTAAAATATCAAGCATTGGCTTCTAGAATGATTTATACTTATTTCCCTATGGAATCCCTTAGATTTCAACTTTTCATTACATAGATGACTGAATAATATTTCCATCGATATAAGATTTGTCCAAAACAGACACTCTATTAAGAAGTTATGGCTATTTTATATGCTAGTCGTAAAACATCATCATTCTGGTGTTTAGCGCATTGCGGAGAGGGTTTAATTAGCAATTGTCAATTTTTAGTGGGACCTCATGATAGTGGCGCATCGCGGAGGATCCCAATTTTTCATTTGTTAATTTCCAGTGAGCCACCGCGATAGTGGCATATCGCGATGGCCCATAAAATCGGGTTCCATTTTAATTTTTCCAGCTTCATTCAGAAGTTAACAAGGGTAATTTGGAATTTTCCCAAGCCTCTTAAAACGTCCAAACAGTAGATTTAAGACCTCTAAGAGCAAAATATATGACATTCACAAGATTTTCCTCAAAACAAAAACCCTAGTTCATATACTTCTCCTCCAAGAAACTCAAGATTCAACCGTGGGTTTTTAAAATTGACTGAAGATTTGGAATCCTCAAACCATAGGCTTCAATAATCATCCCTTATTCTTTGTAATCGAGGTAAGTGGGGTTTTTCCTAAAAACTACATGGCATTAAAACCATTAGAGCTTGATTTTTAGATTTTTATGCGTGAGTTTCAAAGAAGTTTTGGAATCTATGTTTTAAATTTCGTACTCCGAATGTTTTAATGTTTTTATTATTTTGACCTTGTGGTCCTATCCCATAAATTGATTTACATGTATACATATGTGTATGGAATTTGAGATTTAAGATCGTTGAGAGCATAAATTATGAACTCCCTCTCGTGTATTGAATTAAAGATTATGGTTTTGTGATTTGAAAGTTGTTTTCTCAATATTATAGCATTTGACCATGATTTGAAATTATTGAGAGGGTGTTTCTTGATATAAATATGTTCTTCTGTTTAAGAGAAAGAATCGCATGTGAATTGAGAACTTTGACATGACCACCTTGTACTATTGAAATGCTTGACAAAGATGAGTTCCTTGCATGTGTTTACATGAGGTTTAAGAAAGAATTTCTTTGATTTGAATTATTGAAATGGTGGTCCCAAAACTTGTGTTTTGAAAATAGAGATTTATGATAGACTAATAATGGCTCAGAAATGTGACTTGCAAGTAAATGGTATGACAATACCATATGTATTTATGCCATAACAGGGTATGTTTTCAGAGTATGTTTTCTGAGACTGCATGTTTTGATAGAGTTTTAAAAAAGGGCTTAAAGAGGGTTAGGTGGTTACCCAAAGAAGGCGCGAGTTCAAGCAATTCTTAGCCTGAAACCGTATTTGCCGATACGGGTAGATTAATATTGTACGCTGGCGACGGCCGTGTGGCGTAGTAGATTCAGAGACTCTGACCCTTGTGGCACACTTGGGTTGGGGGCTTGTCTGCTGAGTTAATGGCAGTTTCTATATAACGCATGGAATTTTTTAGAGTTGTAGGGTATACCACCTAGCGCAGAAGTAACACAGATTTCTTAAAGTTGAGATGGTTTTTACAGATTCTTTAAAATGCCCTTGTGAATTCTTACTATATGATAACTTATTAACTATTTTAAATTGCTTTCATATATGTTGATTTATAAATGATTATTTTCAATATTCTCTGTGTACCAGTACATCTGTATTGACCCCCCCTCCCCCTACCTCTCAGGTTCTAAGACTCAGTCTAGGGTTCCAGATAAGCAGTAGATATTTTGGACAACTAATCAGATTGTGCAGTGGTGAGATTTCTCTATTCCAGAAGACCTGTCTTTTTAGATTATGTCACTTAATTCAGTTTTTGTCTATTGGGGCCTTGTCCCGTTTTAGACAGTTGTCAGATTTTCTTGAAGTAGAGATTTCACAGACTGAGTCAAATGTTATTTAGATGTAGTTGATTTACAGTTTCCATACTTATGTTGAATTCAGAATTGACCATGTTTCCATAGAAGATTATGTTTCCACATCTTCTTTTATTATATGAATGTTGTGCATGATTACCAGATAGAGAAGGGCGTTTTGGTCCTTCATGGTTCGGGATGTCCGTCATGGACAGACCCTTATTCAGGTCGTGAAAAATGTGGTATCAGAGCACGGTTCATGGTCCCACGGTGTCTGCAAAATTGCGTCGGGTAGAATCTTATTTATGGGTGTGTAGCGCGCCATACTTATAAGCAGGAGGCTACTTGTAACACCCCGAAAAATGGGTCCCAGAGCGTCACACGGTGCTTGAGGCTACGAGTAGCCCTAATCTAACCCTTTGAGCCATTTTCATTCAGTTCAACACAAATCAACGGGGTTTCCATAAATAACCCTCAAATATCAACAGAGTAATCATCATCCAAGAATAAAAGAATTTCAGAAAGATAACAAAATACGACTTATTAGTCAACTCCCAACATCTATCGTAGTCTGACAAGCCTCTAAGAAAATCAATTAAACCAGAGAGCCATTGAGACATGCCCCAACTGACTCATACTCAGTTATCAAATGCAAACAATTCCGTGAAACCAACATCAGACATCACATCCTCGGAATATGAGGACTCACCACAACAGAGGATGTAGAACAACATGCCTGAAGAATCATTGTCGAACCTAGAACTGAGCACCTGAACCTATATTCTGAGAAAATACAGCCCACATCCGAAGATGTGGGTCAGTACCATGGAAAGGAACCGAGTATATGGGGGCGTATGCAGTTGTATAAACATCATCATCATAAATATTTATAAGAAATATGCAGGAAGTATAAAAGACTCACATAGCTCAAACAAAATCATCATAATCATGAGAGGATGAAATAAGTACAATAACACATGTGAGTAATCATATAATTTGTCAATCACTTTCAGTTCATCAAGAATATCAATTCTCATAATGTAAATATCATTTAAATCTTTTGAAAGAATAATTTTCACAATTCCACTTTCAAATCACTTCACCATTCACCATAAACACAAGGAAACACACACACAGGGAGATCCTATATAAATATATATCGGGAGCCATCATGCTTCCCATCTATCAAAATAAACCACGTTGTGGATTTCTTTCACACTCGGGTTCAAAACAACTCCATTAAGACCAAAAGGTCAAATCATTCAAAATATCTCAAATATTCAACATCAACGTGCTTATAACTTTCTAAAAAAAACACAATTTCCAATGGGGATTCACGACTCAAATATCAAAATTATGATAAATATTGTTCAAGATTCATGCTTTATATCTCCACACATGTAAATTAATCTTTCAAAATCATAAACATCAAGATTTCATAGTAATCATCATAAGATATGGGTTCATGCTTCAAATTCGTAAAAATCAAATAAAAATAATGCCTTTGTAAAGAAAATTACTTTTGGGCTCAAGAACGAAAGAGAGTTCTTGTTGAAAACCCCCACATACCTTGAATGATGAACTTTAGATAGATACTCATTTTTGATATGTTAATCGTGCCTTTGAATGATGGTTCTTGGCGTTCTTGAACTAGGAACTTGGAATCTTGAATAAATTTGCAGAATTAATGTTGAACTTTGGAGGTTCTTGAAGTTGGATGTAGGAGCTTAGGGTTTTCTTTTTGAGGGAATTTGATGAAATATAACATATAATGCTTCTAATAGGCTTTAATATAGGGTTTGGATGGATTTTGGGTGAGGGGAATGACCAAAACACCTCTAAAAATCAAATAATTCTCGAATCTGTCCTTTGGTGGACTGTTTTGATAGTCTGAAGTAGATCAACCATAACATTTTACTCCGATATCCAAATTGGATGAAACCAATTTCATTAGAAATAGGACTCTCATATATTTCCGTTGATATATAGTATCTCACCCAGATCATTGTGTACGAGGAGTTATGATCATTTGAAGTTGACCCAAAAATTCACTTTTGGTAGGCTGAAGTAGATTGACCATAACTTTTTGCTCCGATAGAAAAATTGGATGAAACCAATCTCATTGGAAAGAGGACTCACAGAGCTTTCCATTGATATATAGTAGATCACCCAGACAATTATGTACAAGGACTTATGTTCATTTAAAATTAGAGAAAAAATACGTCAGGCCTCAGTACTTTTTCCTGCACGTTTTACTGTTCACTACTATTCACGGTTCGATTGGAATGTTCATAACTCGTTGCTCCGGTGTCCGTTTTGGATGATCCACATATCATTGGAAATCTTATTCGATACTCTACGTAATGGTGGGTCATAATCTAACACATTCTGTACTAAAAATTTATAATTCATTCTAGAAGATAGAACCCAACACGTTTACACACAAAATTTCAACAAAAAATTCCCGGGGTATTTCATCATCCCCCCTTGGAAACATTCATCCTCGAATAACGCTAGACATGACAAGATTAGATAGGGAATAGAGAAAATAGCTGAAACCATTCGTTAGACTCATCGCCACATTGTTTCTCACTCCGAATGCAATATAGAATGCATAAATTCAAGAAACTACCGCTGAACACATTATAAATGACAGCTGAACTGCTGCAACTTTTATCAAAAGTGCATGATTTAGGAAAGAACGGTACCTTCGGCCTGATCGGAGTTCGCGAAAAATAGGTGCGGGTACTTGGATTGCATATCCGCCTCAGCTTCCCAAGTTACAACCTCAACAGATTGGTTTCACCACAACACCTTGACCAAGGGAACTTCTTTGTTCCTTAGTCTTCAGACACTGAAATCAAGAATCTCAATAGGAATCTCATCAAAAGAAATATTTCCTTGAATGTCAGCACTCACAGAGGAATCCACTACCACAGCATCGCTAATATGCTTTCTAAGCATGGAGACATGGAATATTGGATGAACAGAGGACAACTCGGAAGGCAACTCGACCTCATAAGCTACCTTACCAAAACGGCTAAGAATTTTGTAACGACTAACATAACGGGGACTAAGCTTCCCCTTCTTTCCAAATCTCTTCACCCCCTCATGGGTGAAATTTTCAGATACACTAGGTCACCAACTTCAAACTCAAGGTCTCTCCTTCTAACATCCGCATATGACTTCTGACAACTCTGTGCAGTTTTCAACCTTTCCCTAATCAACTTAACTTGTTCCATAGCCTCAAATACCGAATCAGGACCATTCACAGCCACTTCACCCACCTCGAACCAACTAATGGGTGATCTACACTTTCTCCTATATAAGGCTTCAAACGGAGCCATGCCAATACTAAAGTGGAAAATGTTATTGTAAGCAAACTCTATCAATGGTAAGTGATCATCCTAGCTTCCCTTAAAGTCAAGTGCACAAGCTCTCAACATATCCTCTAAGGTCTGGATGGTCCGCTCAGCCTGACCATCAGTCTACGAATGAAAAGCATAACTCAAAAGCACTTGGGTACCAAGACCCTTCTGAAAAGCTTTCCAAAATTGCGAAGTGAACTGAGTACCCCTATCCGAAATGATAGACAAGGGAACTCCATGCAGTCTGATTAGCTCTCGGATATACAATCTAGCATAATCCTCAGCAGTATATGAAGTATGAACAGGTAAGAAATAAGAAAACTTAGTCAACCTATCAACCACAACCCAAATGGAATCATGATGTCATCAGGAAGGAGGTAAACCAATCATGAAGTCCATATTTATCTCTTCCCACTTCCAGGTGGGAATACTAAACTCTTGCATCATATCACCAGGTCTTTGGTGTTCAACCTTAACCTGTTGGCATATTGCACACTTAGCTACAAATGCTGCTATATCTTTCTTCATGCCACTCCACCAATAGATTTCCCGCAAGTCTCGATTCATCTTGGTGGCACCAAGATGAATAAAATATCGCACCCCGTGCGGTTCATCCATAATCCTCTATCTCAGGTCATCAACATTCGGGACACACAATCTACCCTGTAATCTCAACACACCATCTTCCCCTTGGGAGAAAACCTCTACTTTTTGGTCCTTGACTGACGCCTTTAGTCTGACCAAACTAGCATCTAAGTATTGCTTTTCCTTCACTTCCAAAACCAAGGAGGATTCAGAACTACTCTGAACCCCTATACTACCTTTAGCAGAGTCAAACAACCTAACCCCCAATCAAGCCAAACGATGTACATCATGAGCCAACTCTTTCTTACCTTATACCACCTGCGAAACACTACCCATGGACACTCTACTTAGGGTATTCGCCACAATATTGGCCTTCCTCGGATGGTACAACACACTCATATCATAGTCCTTTAACAATTATAACCATCATCTCTGCCTAAGATTCAATTCTCTCTAGGTAAACACATACTACAGACTCTTATGATCAGTGAAAAATCAACATGGACATCATACAAATAGTGTCTCCAGATTTTCAAAGCAAACACAATAGCAGCCAACTCAAGGTCATGGGTAGGGTAATTTTTCTCATGGGGTTTCAACTGTCTAGAAGCATAAGCTATCACCTTACCCTTCTGAATTAATATGCAACCCAACCCAACTCTCGAAGCATCACAGTACACCATAAAACCATCAACACCATCAGGCAAAGTCAAAACAGGGGCTGAAGTGAGTCGAGTCTTCAACTCCTGAAAACTCTTCTCACAAGATTCAGACCATAAGAACTTCACTTTCTTTTGGGTCAACCGAGTCATAGAAGACGCTATAGAGGAGAAACCCTCAACAAAATAGTTGTAATAGCCAGTTAAACCCAAGAAACTTTAGATATCAGTCGAAGAAATAGGTCTAGGCCAATTTCTAACAGCTTTGGTCTTTTGGGGATCAACTCTAATACCCTCGGAAGAAATGATATGACCCAAAAAAGCAACTGACCTTAGCCAAAACTCACGCTTACTGAACTTGGAAAACAACTTATGATCTCTAAGGGTTTGCAAGATAGTTTGGAGATGATTAGAATGTTCATCCTCACTATGGGAGTACACCAGTATATCATCGATGAACACTATAACAAACATATCCAGATATGGTCTAAACACTCGATTTATGAGGTCTATGAAAGCTGCTGGGGTATTAGTTAACCCGAAAGACATAACAAAAAACTCAAAATGGCCATAACGAGTTCGAAAAGTAGTTTTCGGGATGTCACACTCCCTAACTTTGAGTTGATAGTCAGAACGAAGGTCTATCTTTGAGAAATAACTTGCACCTTGAAATTGGTCAAACAAATCATCTATTCTCAGAAGGGGGTACTTATTTTTGATGGTGACTTTATTCAGTTGGCGGTAATCAATGCACATACACTAAGAGCCATCTTTCTTTCTCATAAACAACACAGGAGCACCCCAAGGAGAAACAATAGGCCTTATAAAACCCTTATCTAGTAGATCTTTGAGTTGCTCTTTCAACTCCTTAAGTTCTGCAGGGGCCATACGGTAAGTAGGAATAGAAATAGGCTGAGTATCGAGAAGAAGATCAATTTCGAACTCTATCTCTCTATCAGGAGGTATCCCTGGGAGATCATCCGGAAAGACATCAGAAAACTGATTGACGACGTTAACAGATTGGAGAGTTGGAGTTTCAAACTTAGTGTCTTTGACTCTAACCAAATGGTAAATACACCCCTTGTAAATAAGCTTTCTAGCTTTGAGGTAAGAGATAAAATGACTCTTGGGTGACACAGAATTCCCAGACCACTCAAAAATGGATGCACCCGGAAACTGAAACTTGACCACTCGGGTCCGACAATTAATAGAGGCATAAGAAGAATATAGCTAGTCCATACCCAGAATCACATCAAAATCTACCATGTCTAACTCAATCAGATCAGCCAACAAGACTCTATGAAGAATGGTAACAGGACACTTTTTATACACTTTCTGGGCAACAATCGAATCACCCACTGGGGTAGAAACTAGGATAGGCTCAGGAATAATCTCAGGACTCATTTCAACATTCACAGTAATCAAAGGTGTAACATATGAGAAACTGGATCCAGGATTCAACAAAGCATACACATAGAACTGAAATATACGAAGCATACCAGTAACAACATTGGGAGAGTCCTCCTGTTCCTGGTAGGATGGTAAAGCATAGAATCTATTCTGGCACTGCCCGCCAGCATTGCTAGAAGAGGTACCCTGAGCTGGGGCTGGGCGAGTCGCTAGAACTGGAGCACTAACAGTCTTAGTCTGGGTCTGAGGGCGATAGTCATGATGGCTTTGTCCATCCTATGGAAAATATCTAAATCTGTGACCCATGTCACCACATTGGAAACAACCCCTCTTCTCACCCCAATACTCACCCGAATGAGCCCTACCACACTTAGGACACAAGGGATGATTTGGCTTACTGCCAGCACTGTACTAGGACCTGGATGCATATGAACTGCTACCTTAATCCTGCCTATCTCTAGGCACGGGAGCACTAGAAGATGACAGTGCTGGTATAGACAAATAATCCTGATACTGAGGGCGACTCCCTCCCTGTGATCTAGTTTGACCCTGTCTATGCTGCTCGGACCTAACTCTCTTATTCCCTCTCATTCTATCTCTCTCCTTAATCTTGTCTTCCTCTATTTGTTGGGCATGAGTCATCAACCTAGAAAGATTCATCTCACTATTTAGCAAACCTACACTCCTTAACCACATAACTAGACACTCCAGTCACTAACTTACTCATACTAGCCTGATTATTAGCCACTAAGTCAGGAGCACACTTGGCCAACTGATTGAACTTTAGACAGTACTCCCTAACAGTCATAGAGCCCTGTCACAGGTTCATAAACTCTTTCACCTTTGCCTCCCTCATCTCCAAAGGGAAAAACTTACCCAGGAGTGTATCCTAGAACTCTTGCCAAGTTGTAGGGACAGCTCCCTCACCTCTACCTTTTCTTCAAGCAACAACCCAATCATAAGCAAGGTTTTTCAACCTATACGCAGCCAACTCCACACTATGTTCCTCATATATATGCATCACCTGAGTAATCTTTTGTACCTCCTCTAAAAAAAATCGTGGATCCTTATCAGACTTGGACCCATAGAATTCTGATGGATTCATCCGCATGAAGTCATGGATCCTGGCAGTAGCTGAATTATCTCCTTGCTGCTATAGAGCTAGGGCCAGGTTGGCCTGAACATTTACAGTAATAGCTTGGGCCAACGCCTGAAAGGCTACCCGAAATTTAGCATGAGACACATTTTCATTCAATGGGTCAGCGGGTTAAGGTTGCTGACCATCATTATTTCTTCTCGCTCTATGTGGAGGCATATTTATGAAAGAGGAGAGCACAAATCAATAGCAAAGAGAGACACTTTAAGAATGATAGACTTCTGAAAGAAAGAATCACACTTTTTCCTAAAACGTCTTGTAGCCTCTTGCTCATAGATATGGCACGCTACACACCGATGATCAAGACTCTACTTAACGCGGCTTGTCAGACTCCCTAGGACAGCTTAAAATCTTAGGCTCTGATACCAAGTTTGTAACGCCCCAAAAAATGGGTCTCAGAGCGTCACATGGTGCTTGAGGCTATGTGTAGCCCCAAGCTAACCCTTTGATCCATTTTCATTCAGTTCAACACAAATCAACGGGGTTTCTATAAATAGACCTCAAATATCAATAGAATAATCATCATCCAAGAATAAAAGTATTTCAAAAAGATAACAAAATATGACTTATTAGTCAACTCCTAACATCTATACTAGTCTGACAAGCCTCTAAGAAAATCAATAAAACCAACGAGCCATTGAGACATGCCCCAACTGACTCATATTCAGTTATCAAATGTAAACAATTTCGTGAAACCAACATCAGACATCACGTCCTCTGAACATGAGGACTCACCACAATAGAGGATGTAGAACAACATGCCCAAAGAATCACTGTCGAACCTAGAATTGAGCACCTGAACCTACATTCTGAGAAAATACAGCCCACATTCAAAGATGTAGGTCAGTACCATGGAAAGGAACCGAGTATATGGGGGTGTATACAGTTGTATAAACATCATCATCATAAATATTTATAAGAAATATGCAGGATGTATGAAAGACTCACATATCCCGAAGAAAATCATCATAATCATGAGAGGATGAAATAAGTACAATAACACATATGAGTCATCATATAATTTGTCAATCACTTTCAGTTTATCAAGAATATCAATTCTCATAATGTAAATATCATTTAAATCTTTTGAAAAAATAACTTTCACAATTTCACTTTCAAATCACTTCACCATTCACCATAGACACAAGGAAACACACACACACTGGGAGATCCTATAACCGACATAAACCATGTGAGCTACATGGAGCCCAACGTACAACCACGTTGGGGAGAGTCATTCCATCCTTGCCATCGAAGTAGGACTATCGATATCAAATCCACACAAACTAGTGATCACTATATAAATCAGCCTCAGGCTCACTCCTATGGGGGCACATAGTTCTAGGGAAGTAAGGTCGCCTTATACCTCCCACTCGGTGCTAAAGATTTCTCCCGGACTTAGCTCAGATCATTTCAAAGATAATCCATAACAAAATAATTTTTAGCAATATATAAATATATATCAGGAGACATCATGCTACCCATCTATCAAAATCAACAATGTTGTGGATTTCTTTCACACTCGAGTTCAAAACAACTTCATTAAGACCAAAAGATCAAATCATTCAAAATATCTCAAATATTCAACATCAATGTGCTTATAACACACACTTTCTAAAAAAAATAACAATTTCCAATGGAGATTCACGACTCAAATATCAAAATCATGATAACTATCGTTCAAGATTCATGCTTTATATCTCCACACATGTAAATTAATCTTTCAAAATCAAAAACATAAAGATTTCATAATAATCATCATAAGATATGGGTTCATGCTTCAAATTTGTAAAAATCAAATAAAAATAATGCCTTTGTAAAGAAAATTACTTTTGGGTACAAGAACGAAAGAGAGTTCTTGTTGAAAAACCCCATATACCTTGAATGATGAACTTTAGATCGATACTCATTTTTGAGATGTTAATCGTGCCTTTGAATGATGGTTCTTGGAGTTCTTGAACTAGGAGCTTGGAATTTTGAATCAATTTGCAGAATTAATGAACTTTGGAGGTTTTTGAAGTTGGATGTAGGAGCTTAGGGTTTTCTTTTTGAGGGAATTTGATGAAATATAACATATAATGCTTCTAATGGGATTTAATATAGGGTTTGGATGGATTTTGGGTGAGGCGGGATGACCAAAACGCCCCTAAAAATCAAATAATTCTCGAATCTGTCCTTTGGTGGAATGTTTTGATAGTTTGAAGTAGATCAACCATAATGTTTTACTCTGATATCCAAATTGGATGAAACTAATTTCATTAGAAAGAGGACTCTCATATGTTTCCATTTATATATAGTATGTTACCCAGATCTTTGTTTAAGAGGAGTTATGATCGTTTGAAATTTACCTAAAAATTTGCTTTTGATAGGCTGAAGTAGATCGACCATAACTTTTTGCTCCGATAGACAAATTGGATGAAACCAATTTCATTGGAAAGAGAACTCGTAGAGATTTTCGTTAATATATAGTAGATCACCTAGATCATTATGTACAAGGAGTTATGATCATTTAAATTTATAGCAAAAATACGCCAGGGCTCAGTACTTTTTCCTAGATGTTTTACTGTTCACTACTATTCATGGTTCAATCAAAATGTTCATAACTCGTCACTCGGGTGTCTGTTTTGGATGATCCACATATCGTTCGAAATCTTATTTGATACTCTACGCAATGGTGGGTCATAATCTAAGACATTCCTCATGAAAAATTTACAATTTATTCTAGAAGATAGAATCTAACACATTTACGCACAAAATTTCAACGAAAAATTTCCCGGGGTATTACACTACTAGGTATTTAAGAATGTTCCTATTATTTGTGATTTAGTTCATGCTTCAGATTCTAATATCTCCCCTAATCAATGACCTCTTGCTTTTTAGAAAACCAGCGATGCCTCCCCGTCGCACCAACATTAATACTGAGGATGATGAATTCCGTCCCACCCATGGGATATGGACCCGTAACAGAGCTCATACCCTAAAATATATTCCGACTCTGGGAGTACCTTATGTACTGACTAGTCCTCCCAGAGCTCTCCATACGGGGGCCAGTCGTACTTAGCCTCGTGAAGGAGAGGTTTCTAATGCTGAATTCAGACAATCTATTCATATTTTTTCACAGCTGGTAGCTGCACGGACTCATAGATTGGAGAATACTGGGTCTGCATCTATTACTTTTGAAGTTACTAGAGTGGGCCAGTTCATGAGAATGAACTTGCCCAAGTTCTCTGGCGCTAAGGTAGAAGAGGACCCACAGGAGTTCGTATATGAAATGGAGAAGATTTTCAAAGTAATGTATGTTGATCAAGTGGAGGGTGTTAAGCTATCATTATACCAGCCAAAGGATGTAGCGAACCAATGGTACAACGAGTGGGAAGATACGAAGGGTGACAGTGCTGAGCCCACAGTTTGGGATAAGTTCGTGAAAGCTTTACTTGACCGATTCTTTCCTCTAGAGTTGAGGAAAGCTAAAGTAGAGGAGTTTATGAACCTTAAGTAGGGTAAGATAAGTTTTC